>NC_079163.1:104699561-105009061 GCF_947563725.1 Argiope bruennichi | reverse complement strand
TAATATACAAATGATTTTCAGAATGCCGAATTTAAAGATGATAATTACGTTCTCTTGATTATGATCGTTTCGTGGTCATTATAGAATGCTCCTGAAAATTAAAATATGTGGAAATATCAAATTAATTTAACAATTCAAATATGAATATAAATTCATTATTATATTAATAATACTAGTACGTATATCATCATTTTCATTTTTAATTTATATATATATATATATATAAAATTAATATGAAGAAAAGAAATAATTTGTTCTAAGATGCGTAGATAAGTGTAGATCCTCTCCTAAACTTTGTCTAAAAATAATGACTCGTTCTGCTAAAAAAGATCAGTAAGGCTTTCAGAGTAAGTAAAAAAGACTAGAATAATTCTTAAGAAAAAAAATCTAATCTTAAAAAAAAGCTATTATTGAGGAGAGAGCGTAACATTTCAAACAATTCTGGAAAAAATTGAACCCCAGAGAAAAGACCTCAGATAGCTGAATTTTTTCCAGTCTTGAGTACGAAATAGGAAACGAAAGAAGTAAATGGAGTTTTTGACTGAAAGAATGGACATTGTAAAGGCGTGCCGCAATTAATATGTTAAAGTTTATACATAAAGAAATGTATGTTCCTGATATTTCAATATCTGTTTGGGAAATTAGTTCCATGTTTTGTTTATTAATTGAAATTAAAACATGATCAGTATAAAAAAGAAATTGATTCAAAAGTGATTTTGAAAGAAATCTTAGGATGCAGTCTTTGAAATGATTTGGTTTCATGCAAGGTACACCATTCATAACCACGACATTCTAAACAGATGGTATCAATTTTAAGAGGTGGTGGAACATGTCTAGACATACACATGTCGACGTAAAACATACGATAAAACTTAAACTGTGCAACAGTAATTGTTGAATACTGAAATGGTGAAATGCACAAAAAAAAAACAGGAAAAATGAACAAAACTCGATAATTTTAAAACATATACTGCATAACGTAACATTCATAATGCATTCTTCAAAAATGCAGCAACCGAATAACATAGGTATTGCATTTTAAACATAATGTTTGCCTCACATTGAGAAATTTGTAGTTGCCAAAATTCTTCAATAAATTACTAATAAGATTTCGCAGATCTTTAATCACATATGAATTGACATCAGGTAATTTAACCGATTATTGGACCAATAACTAGAGCATAAATACTCTCTCATTTGAACCAAGCATTAAATAGTGATTTTCATTTATCTAGATATATTTCATCACTTCTTCATGTTTGTACTGCAACTTTTTAAACCACGTGTATATGAAACCGGATGATACAGCGCATCGCATCTTTGTGATAAGTATTAAACCAGACATCAAAACAGGCTGAATTCACGAATTCCTACTCTACGCATTTATTTCCTCAGAACGCAAAATTGCACAACTAGTCTTTGTGGTTTTAATAACTGAAACATCACATATAAATATTAATCATTCACGGTTGACTCCTACTTTTGGTTTATGAATCATTTCAAAATATTTCAAATTCCGAATATTTTGATAAATAATAACTTCAGAGAAAAAAAAATTCCCAGCCAGATATAGAAGTGACTCAAAATTGTGTTACTTTTATTTTATTTAAAAGGAAATAATAGATTTAGCTTAAAATCCGTTTTGTCTAAATTATAACTTTTAATGTGAAGTAGATACAAAATACAACATTGTTTTATACAGTTTTCAACATTTCACATTCTCATAAAATAAAAAAGCTTCTTCCATTTTTATCCCTTACTCGGAATGAAATATATTTAAAAAATGACCTAGCAGAACCATAAGTCACGTACTACAAGTCTCAACTGCATTGATAAAAGAGAATTCTGTTATAGCCTATATTTTCTCACATACCATTAGATACCCATGTACCAATTTTTCAATACGTTAAGTCGTATTTTTCCAAACTTCCGTTTAGTGACCCATATCATATGGCCTTCAGAAAATATTCAACTTTAGGGAGAATAAAACAGAGATAAGAACTGAAATATAATGCATTCCTTTTTTATCAGAAGTCAACTCTATTTTACACCCCACAATAAAAACAACACAACATACGAAAATATGAGAAGCATCCTATTCTCACAGAAACTTGTTGAAACAAATCATCATGGATCAAATGATTTTAATAGTGTGGCAATATTTTTCAAAAAAATATTCTACGCACTAGGAAACTAAATAGAGAAATTAATTGAAGATATAGCATTTGTAAAAGTGGAAGAAAGTGCCAATATTTTTAAATGTTTAAAAAGAAAATTTATTGGAATGAATAATTAGTAATGAAATATATATAAAACTATCACTAATAGGTTCATCTGTTGTTTGTTTTTAATTCAAAAAATATGGAGAAAGTCATTCTTCAAATTTACTGATGTTAATCAAAATTAGAACTTATATCAATATTGAAGTTATCAATGCTGAATTTCTAGGATATTATTCGGTTGCTAATTATCATATATCACAGAAATCATACCGTAAACTTGGTTTCAAAACCATACAGGTCGAAACATGGGATGTTTTAGGAGACACTAATTTGATAAACATATAACATTTAAATAGCATGGAATTTAAATAATTTTAAGAAGATTAAAATGTGTATTGTATCGAAAAAAAAAATAGAATTTCTCTAGAACGGTTGTTGATCGAAATTATTGTTGTAGGAACATGTAAACAAAAAAAGATATTTATTGCAGTAGGATACCGAGAAATTTGGTAATGTATTGGTAAGTTATGATGAAAACAAAACATTAAAAAATATATATACTTATAAAACACTTATTTTCGGGTTTTTTTCCTCGAAATTTTACTGATTTGTCTTTCTTCGTCTGTTATCTTAGTAAAGCTTTGATAGTCAAAATGCAGATAAATAAATTAGTAAAGCAATTATATTAAAAAATTCATTTAAAAACAATGAAATCCAAGCAAATGTAATGCATTATTTATGTATTCTTATTGTTATCTTATTTATTTCCTGATCATCTTAGTGTTCTATTTTTTTATCATATTACAGTGGGTGTTTATAAATTTTTATAACAATTTTGGGGCTTTTTACTTAAAATTTAAATTATAAAGACTGAATAGCACTGCTTTTAAATTTTCGATCTGATTGTGATTTTCATGATAAAGAGGCTTCTCAAAATTTTTCCCGTGATATTAATTTCTATTACGCTTCTACTACTCTCCAGAGTCTCACAACCATGGTGGATATGCATTTAAAAAGGGGTCTTTTCAACATACCAAAGTCACAATATTGCAAGGTTGAAAAGTTAGGGGACTTCGCAGAAATATTTTGAAAAAGTACATAGGCAATAATTGCATAGGTCATTTTTTTTTCAAAGAATACAGTGGTACTTTTTGAAGTACAATTTTCAGCTTTTTCTTGACGAAGTTTCTGTCTTTGAGAGATGGAATTTCTTCTGTAAATATCGGACACAAAAATTTATCTTGATAGTGCGTTGAATTAATTCTAGCATTTCCAGCATTCCTCTTACTTTTAAATTCACATTGTAGAAGTTCCCTACGACAATCATTAACTCTCACTGAAATTTTCTTGGATTGACGGAACCAAGTTTGAATAATTTTTTCTCTTCGTTTCCTATTGTAAAAAGACTTTAGTTTATTTGTTGTAGAACTGGGATTCTGTTAGAGAAACAAATTTTTGAAACCTCATTCTACCAAAGATAATATTTATATGCAAGCACGATTCTTGGATGTCTGTTGGAAAAAGTATCTTTCCGCTGGTGTAGCTTAGATATTTGGAAAGAAGATTTCCTGCTTAAGTATTATCCTGATGATTAAAAGTAGCTACATTAGCCCTAAAATAGTATTTTCAGCTTTATGTGGGAAGATATCGAATTAAAATAAATTTATATCATTAAATTTCTTCTGTTACCAAATTATAATTCGTTTAGAAATGAGATAAGATGAATGAGTTTTTGTTATTTATTACAAAATATTATATTCATTAAAACTGTCCTAAATATAATTAAAGGAAGGTTTGTGAATGAAATGCCTAATTTATTCAATATCCTATTTCTTAAAAACAGTAGAATAACTAAACGATGTGCAGAGTAAGAGAAGAAGCATTAAAAATGTAAATGATGCGTTATATTTTTGCTGCACATTCAAAGTGTAAGGATATATTAATGACTGATTTATTTCAAAACAGATACTTTGATTATTCACAGCTTCACTTTGCTTTTTATGTTTTACTTTTTTTTGTTTAATAATACTCAGACTTTACTTCTAAGAATTGCGTCTGGGAAATATTTAAAATGAAAACAAATATGGTTTTTTTTCTAAAGTATAAGGAGACTTTCATTTTAGTCTCTTTTTTTTAATTTCATTTTAATCTTAATTTTCTTTTTAAATTAAATAGCTTTTCATTCAACGATGTTAATGCATTTCTTGAAATTCTAGATGGATTTCGAGACTGAACACACGTTGCCTTCAAGGTCGAAGTTTTCAATGAAGCCTCTGAATTCTTGATTCTTCAGAGAAATCTTTTATAATTTGCTACAGAGTTCCAGGAAATCTTCATCTTCTTGTTACTCTAATCCTTTGCTGTTTCATTACTTCTTCTTCTTTGATCTAGCTTTTATTTCGGTGTCAGCAACATAGCACGTTCTCAGAGACTACTACTGCGTACTTTGAATACTGCGTAAAATTCGAATCTTAGAACAATATCTTAAAATTGTGGATTATTGATATAAAGATTTTGAAAAGAAAAATTGTGTATAAAAATATATTAAAAAATAAATACATTTCTGAATGTGCAAAAATTAGAAATATATATAATATACTGGGCATGCCTAATTCAAAGCTTATGGGACAACAAGAAAAATGGGATTTATTCAAATATTTATATTAAGTGAAACTTAATTTAAATTTCGGTTAAACTAAGTATAGTAAGAGTAATAGTAAGATACAAGATACTCTCTCTATATATAGTAATAAGAATCAAGTTAATAGGAAAAACAATAACAAAATTAAACCAAATAAAATAAGAATCCACCTGAAGACTTTCTCAATTGTCACCACCCTAAGGTAGGGATTTTTTCTGTGAGGAAATTGTCTGTTTCCAAAATAATTTTAATTTTAGTTTGTTTCAATAATAGGTTTTAATTACCTATTGCTTATATTTTTACTTTTATTTTTAATTACCTATTGCTTATATTTTTACTTTTATTTTTAATTACCTATTGCTTATATTTTTACTTATATATATATATATATATATATATTCAACTTTCATAGGTAAGCGTATGGTAACATCTTCTTGAATGCTTATTATATTCATTATCATATATTTTATCATTATTATTCTGCGTTGTCATTATCATTTTCTATTTTTCATATACAATATATTTCTCTGATTGCCACTTTCATTTTGTTAGGTTAGTTGCTATATTATTTCTCTTGTAATTTGAAATACAAATTTAACCTTTTTTCTACCCGTATCATTGAGTCATGGTAAAAGAATTAAAACAACTCGCCTTTTAGCTACGTAATTAAGGCAGTACTTAAACTGAATGCAAGAATTCCCTATGAAAAGAAATCAATTATATCTTTGCGTATTTCTGATACTCAAAATTTAAATTAGAATCCTAAAATATTCTTTGACATGGGAAAGAACATGGCTTATTAGCCTAGAAACGATTAAGCTTCCCTAACTTTGATATTTGCATATTCCTTGCTAAGCAGAACTTTTAGCAATCTTGATGTCCTCTTACCCCTCAAAGCATTAAAATATGTAAACTAAAAAAAAAAAAAAAAACGAAAATTTGTATGATAAAAAATTAGTTAAAAAAAAAAACGAAAGGGAAGAACGAAATGGAGTGGAAAATAAGTGCAAGTTTAAATGCAGGAAATTTTCGGTTGGTAACATTTCTTTTCCGCTTTTCAGAAGTTTCATTTTAAATTGATTATGGTAGCTGTTATTAATTATTATCTAGAATCATTAAAGAATCCTTCGAAGATGAAAAATATGACAAATTCAATATGATGTAGCCTTTCTGGACAACCTCATTTGTTGTTGAATAAGAAGTAGGAATTGGAAGGAAGGATGTTGTACAGGAGGAAGTAGAAAAATAAGGGTTGTTATTCGAACACATCCTTAGGATAAATAAAATATATTGATAGTTGGTGAATTGGACTACAGATCTTAGTAATCCCTAAAATATATATATATATATATATATATATATATATATATATATATATATATATATATATATATATATATATATATATATATATATATATATATATATATATATATATATATATATATATATATATATATATAATTATTTCAATTTTTATGGAATATTGCAATTTTAATTTCCTTAATTCCGAAACATATACAGTCCGAGGAAGGAAAACAAAATTTAATGAAAATTAATTCATAAATAAGTTTTGAAAATTTTAAAATATATCTTTGGCAACGATAATATATAAGAATGCAAATTTTCCGAATCTTATCCCATTATTAAGTGATTAAACCACCCACAAAATTTAATCTTTACAAAATTGAAATAAGCAATTTGAATAGAAGCGTGCACTGAGTTTAAAAAAAATTATGTATGTAATATGCTCATAATCTATTTCTTAATAAAATGTATTGGTACTTATACTTTTTTAGTAATTATTAAAGTTTATAATGAATTTTCAGGTCTATGGAAAATGGGTTTTATAAGCTATATTGATGTGGATTTGCTGACAATTAGTTTTATTCTTTATCCGTTTTGGAAAATTATGCTAAAATTAAATTCGTGTTTTGGTGTAATAATCTTTCATCCATCTATCGGAAGCTTCTTTAATATTTAATGAGGGATATAATCATGAAGTTACAAAGCCAGATAATAAATCTTCAAAATTCTCTAATAATTTTCCTTTTTTAATTACAAAAACGGCATTGCTTTTGTTATTTGAGTAGATAATTAATGAAAATGATTCTATAAAATATAAATACTTTTTTCAAATAGAAAACATTTAGGTATACTTAGCACAAAAATAAGCTTTTGAAAAGAAAAATAATTTTTAATAATTTATTTTCATTAATATTATATTGTTAGATCCATATTAAAATAAAGAATAACACTTCCAATTTGCGATAATTTTCCATCATATGATTTAACTACAATTATCAAATTTATGTTAAAATCCAGTAGTTAAAAAACTTTTTTTTTACCATAGTAAAATATATTCTATTAACCTTAAGCAAACATTCGAGAAAATTTATGCTTATGAATACATTTAGATAAAGTTGAAATAGTTTAATATCATCATTTTATATCTGTAAATTACTACAGTCTTATCAAAATTACAAATTTAATGCAATATATTTAAAAAGACAATTTTATATTCATATCACTAATTAAGAAAATGTCCATCATAAAATTTAATTAAAGAAAAACATCCGAAACGCATGAAATGAGTGAAAAGCAAAACTTGAGTAGGGATTACATTGATAAAAGAATTGAAACATTTTATGAATACCAATAGCTATTAATGATGCTTCTGAATTAAATTTATTTGAACCTAAAGTCAAGTTGAATACCTTACCCCACATGCCATCAAATGCATAAGTGAACATTTATGCCGAAGTGTGAAGTAACATAATCTTTCTACTTCAAAAAATGTGCATTGAATTCCAAAATGAAACTGGTGAGTGACACTGAATCTCATCTCGGAATTATCTCTGTTAGTAGTGAGGTAATTAATGGCATTATAAAATAATATTTATTCATTTGTCATAATGTAATATTAATAATGTTCTACAAGAATGAAATACTAATACTGCTTTTTACACAGAATGCCTATACAATTTCATTACTATCATAAAAAAAATGTTTGGAAACGTATAAGCATTTTAAATAAAGTTGGAGTGATTTTAATTTTATGATTTTGAGTTTCTAGAAATAATAAAGAATACAGATTCGCTAAAACCCTAAGTATATTTGAGCATGCACAAATATACTAATACGAAATCAATTTTGAATTGCTATTTTTATTCATATTTCTTTCCGGTGAATAGTTTTCAAAAAGGAACAAACTTAAGTATGCATAAACGAGCGAAAGATAAATCGCTTAAAGACACTGAATGTGCAAAAGAAAAGAAAGATTTGAAGAATAAGAAAAGAAAGAAACTTTGACTTCTTAAAAGACTTAAAAGACAAACTACAACATTTCAAAATCGGCTTGAAAATTGTCACCACAGCAGGAAGAATTTTGACTGATTATGGCGTGAACAAATAGAAGTTATACTTAGACATTCATTTCTAAAACCTCCTACTAAAGGACAGACAACGCCAGCATGGTAATAAATCACCTCAAGGCCTTGGGATTTGAAAGATTACTTCTTCAGTAAAGAAAACTGACTACTTTAGTCTCATACTGAAGCCATCTTTGGTCCGGGTTTGCTTAATCTGAAGAATCTATAAAGCTCAATGGAAAAAATTAAAATGAATCTGAGGTATCGAAATATAGTTGCTTAAAGACGATGTAAGGGATATCATTTCCTTTAATAAAACGGCGTGTCTTTATAATTTAGAAAAATATTTATGCAAATAAAAAGTAAGTAAACGAAAACAACTTCTTATGACTTAAATCTGTAAATATTTTCCATCTAAATATATTCTGCAGTTACCCGTAAAATTATTTCAAATACTTTTTAATCAGAAATGAAGCTGTTTAAATCCAGTTCATGCCTACAATGTTTGATCCACTCATTTTCAAATAATTTGGGTTACTAAATCATATAATACACTAAAAAGATGAAACATCCAGATTTGTCTCATAAAATTCAAAAGTTCAGCTAAATACTCACTGAATTGAATCATACTGAAGTATTTAATAAGGTATTATTACAAATTAGTTTTTTATAATGATTCTGCTTTTACATCTTTATTTATTGTTTTAATCCTGAAAGGAGATATAATAAAATATCTCCTTTCATTCATAAAAAACAATAATTTAACCCAGATAAATAATTTAACGTTATATTAAAATTTGTAAAAGTAATATCATACAATAAGTTTCTCAATACTGAAATAATATCGAAAGCAAGACTCTTTCAGTATTACTTAGCATTTTTGCTATATATTAAAAAATGTTATGCAGTATTACATGATATTGTGCAATGTTATAATGAGAAGTATTAATTAAAAACTATTCAGCATTAAATAATTTTTTATTATTGTATTTATTTATTTCATATATTTCAATTTTATGTGCAGGGTATCGGTAAAATCCTTTTAAATTCTTCAAATTCAAAACGGCGTTTCATATATCCCAGCGAAGTAACGTATCTATAGTAAAGTGATTATGCTAAATTTATTGAGACAGGTTAAAGAGCCAATAGCGACGAAACAAAGAAGCTACAAAAAATTAGACGGATTAGAATTTCTAATTAGTAAAATGCACAGAAGGAACACGCAGGAAAGAATTTCATGGAGTTATGTAAAACAGTGATGGAAATACTTGCAATCAAAGTTATGAAATTTCCGTGCCTTGAGAAAGGATTCATTCTAAAATTGAAAAATACATCTTCTGGTATTATCATAAAGATTTTTCGAGCTAAGCAACGACGAATTTGGAATTCAAGAAACGAAGAAGTTAAAAAAAATAATAATATATCTAAAAAGCGTACTTGGTGAGATAATGTCAGAGAGAACATTTTTCAGTTTTAAGACGAAATCTTTTTCAAGTCATTCATAACCTTTATTCCTCCAATTTCACAGATAACTCAATGAAACGTGTTCCAGTCCTTTTATTATGGTATAGCGTACATTTTTCTAAATTTATTTTTCTTTTATTTAATTATTTTTTTCGAGGGGCGCTTTAATTTGTCAAAAAAAATTCAGTATAGTTACTTTAAATACATGCTACTTTCCTGGCTATGCTAGACGCCATTTAAAATTTATAGGGCTTAAAAGAAATTTAAAGGATATAATTTCAAATTAATTTTATAATATGGGATAAAGTTATACAATGATATATGTAAGTATACAATTTTTTATATACGTATTTTAATGCATATTTTTTTCTAATATTAGTCTTGATGTTATGATCTGACAATCTAAGAAATTTCAATCCATATTCTCGAAAATAAAATAACTTCTCAAGGTATCTCTTTCTAATTCTTAAATCGAAATCTGTTTCTCTTATCAATTATCATTTCACTTTGACAGTTTTATTTAAATTATGCCTATGTTTCTCTCCTGTAAACTCTTAACTAACAACATGATTTCTTAACCATTGAACTTACTGGACTTTGGAAGGCGAAGGTAGATTATTTTTTTTACTGAATAAAATCAAAAATTAAACTATCAATTCTTTTCATTCTCTTATCAGCATATTATGAAATCTCTTTAATATTTAAAAAAAAGCACTTTGTCGTCTCGAAAATCAAATGCTCACAATATTTTCAAATGCAATGTTATAATGCTACTTTGAATTTATTTCGCAGTATCTAAAAGTTTTATGCAATTCAATTAATTAACTGAAAAGTTCAGTAGAAGCCAATTTGATCAAAATATTTTGTTGATATTCTGAACGCTAATTTACAAATAAAAATAAAGACACGATGATTTTTAGAATTTAATTCGTCCTTTAAGAAAAGTATTTAACATTTCATTTTTTTTCAATTATCATTGTGAGAAGTAACAGAAGCAGAAAAGTAAATAACTTTGTGTAATATAAAAAAAGTAAGGATTTATAACATTGACTGTATAAGTGCAAACCTATGCATCTTAAGTGACTTTACATGTTTTCATTAATGACTTTATAAGATTTCATGATCCTTATACAAAGTAATATTTTATAATGAGTTACTATTTTATAAACCTGCTATTGAGAAACTTTGGAATAATTTATAATATGTGATTTTAATTACGATGAAAATAGTGCTCTAAGCACTTCTTTTGTAAATTATGCAATTAGTAATTATTTTGTTAATTTTATTACATCGTGTGTCTCCTGATGTAAGCATAGAATTATTTTTTTAAGATTTTATGAAAGTATGCCATTAATTTTCCTTTTTTATCACTAACATTTGCCTTTGTCTTTAAAAATCAAATTTGAATTCAAAAATTCAATCATTTAAACTTCTCTGAATCCTAATTAAAATGATTCCAGGATGCGTTTGAATTAATGAATTGATATTTCGGTAAAAAAGTTGATATATCTTATGAATCATATCCTTTAAATGTTTGTTTTATGTTTATTTTTTATATCAAAGAAAATTAATTAAGTACAATAATAAAAGCATTTCGTAAAAAAGAAATACTATCATGATTCTCTCCTAATTTGAAATTTTTAAAAGCAAAAGAGGAAAAGTGCTAAAGTTATCAATTATTGCCAAATTACCTAAATGACTATAACCCATATCAACATATATGACCATTTAGTAATTAATACATAAACAAATATTCATATAGAATTAAGTGTTTAATTCAATAAGTAAAATTCAAATATGTAAATGCAATAATCGCTTTACGCAATTTAAGTTTTAATGCAGTTATTTTCCCTTTATTAAATGTCTTAATTTTGTGCTATGATAAAAATTATTGCACAAATGATGTTTCTCGTTATATAGTGGAAAACTCTGTAAATTTATTTGTTGCTGGGGGGTTTGTTAATATTCGGAAAAATTGGACTTTTATTCCTTGAGACATGAGACGAATATCACATCAGAGCTTAAAACATGAATGCGTTATTCCATGTATTCCACGGGAATAAAGGTAAAGGAATAAAGAAGATTATTCCTAAATGTATGATGCAACACTTTTTGACTTTGCATGTCTTGAAGGAACAATAGTGAATAGCTTTTTGGAGCGAATATGTCAAACTAGGCTCCTTTTACTTTTTTTAGATTTCCCACGATGTATTTTTAATTAAAAGGAAACCCACATACAGATTGTACTTACTCAAATTAAATATAGTTTTGTATAATTACGGATTGAAAGCAACTATTGTAAAAGTGAAACATTGCCTATTATTATAATTGCATAAAATAATTATATCAACAATAGATGAACAATACTGTCCAATGATTCAAACACATCTCATATCAGAAAGAGATTTACATTAGCTTAAATTGAAGTCGTGAAATTATGATGCAAGTCTCTAATCATTTATAATATTTATTCATAATTTATGCATATTTAGAACATATTATATATTAAATATTTCAAAACCATTATACATAATTGACACGAAATAGTATTGAAATTAATAATGATGCGATTCACATGGATTAGAAAAAATAAATATAAAGCTTTGGGTAATATTTATCTGGTTATTTTTCGTAAACTTGCATCACTCTTTCTCAATTTCACTAAACGGAATCAAAATTTTTATTATTAAGTCGAAAAGTTTAATTTATTCATATACAAAAAGAATTAAATAAAGTTCCTTTATAAAAAATAGAAAAAAATATTAGAAACACAGTTAGGGAGGAGAGTTTTCTGCATTATAATAGAGTTACTATGGATTTTAATGCTATACAGTGCAGAATATAAATTTCAGTACATTACGGCAAATGACTTGAAAAATATAGTAACTTAACTATATCACTATAAAGTATTTTAAATTAAAGTTAATACATATTTCAGCTAAATTTTATATCAATTCTTTTATCAATATATTAATTTTATATCAATATTTTTTATCATATTCTTGAAAAAAATAGCATCTTAACTATATCACTATAAAGTATTTTAAATTAAAGTTAATACATATTTCAGCTAAATTTTATATCATAATATAAAGAAACCCATTTGACTTTTATTATAATTTATGGCAATTTTGCACATACATATCTATACTTTCTGGGCATGAAAGGAATATTTTTTTATTCTTTGAAAAATCGCTTAGATTTTGCCTTTCCTGTTACGACTAATTTTCCTTTCGATTTTGGAGGAAATATGTTTAGGATATTTGTCGAATAAATTGCGTTTTTAATGCTTTGAAGATGATGAAATTACCACTCGAGGCAGATATTTGCATTGTGTGCAGTTCCGATTTACAGGCGAGTCAATTTCCTTTGTAATGCTTACATTAATCGTTAGTAGAAATTGAAAAAAAAATTAAACAGTTAGAGTGCAGTTTTATTTAAATGCTCTAGAGACTCATCATGCCTCCGGAACTTTTAAAATTATTGAAAATAACTTTTTAATCTATTCAAATAGGGAAAACACATTTTGCTTGCACCTGAAGGGCAAAACTGTTTTGTTCTTTCTTTAGTGACATAGATTTAAAAGATAACCCCAGAACATATCACAAAAAGTAAATAAAAATAGTAAGAAAACAATAAATAGAAATCAAATATGAAAAGTATATTTGACATCCGATCATTCTAAAGATCTAAATTCATGAGATTTTAAAAATATTTCATGTAAAGAATACACTCACTTGCTACTTAGAATGGTAACAACTTCGTTTTGGGTATAGTGAAGAAGTTAATAACATTTTTTAGCATATTCTTGAAACGATGGATTCCTGAGACATAAAATATGAATATTCCCAAAAAAAGTTTATTACGGGAAGAAATTTTAAAATTATTCTGATTTACTGTTTAATAAATGTTAAACATAAAATATCAATATTGTTCGTGATTAATAAACCAAAGATGTCTAAGAGTAAGCCAAAATTGTAAGATAATCAAAAGTTTTATTGCTAAAAGAGTGAATATTTATGAGATGGCTTACATTTTTTTCTTCGTTTTATTTTATATAGATAAAATTTATATCTAGTTTGAAATGACAAGGATATTAAACGCAAAGAAATATTTTGTTAAAACGAATTCTACTGTAAACGAAACCATTCTTGTCAACATATGATTGGAATATTATATAAAAAGAAAGATTTTTTTAGCTAACTTAAAAGAAATTAAAGAGTAAAATGCGTATTCATAAAACATCGTAGAATTCCAAAGCTACAAAACATTTGAATCTAGATTTATTCCATTCAATATCAAAAGTCTTTTCTTGCTATCCATCGAAATCCAATTTGAAGCACGAGTTGAATATAATATATTCTTTTATCAGACGTTGAGATATGCAATCATCACATCTAGAAAAGAAAAAAAAAATTAAATAAAATTTTATTTCCGTAAAGCGTCAATGCTAGAAAAATGCTAGAAGAAATTAAATTTAGATCAATGTAGTGATGCAGTTTTGATTTATTTAATCAAGAAGACATGCTACGAAAACTTAAAATAAGAATACTATTGATCTGCGATTCTCAGATTGCCTTTTTATTAAAAAAAATGTGCATTTTCGAAAACAGATTAATTTACACAAAAGATATCGACGAACGAAATCAGTAGAAGAAATGATCGTACCATGTTTTTAATGTTTGTCTATAACTTTAAAAACAAATTTCTAGTTAAATATTAAATTGTCTTAAATAAAAGCTACAAAACCTATCACGAACAATGTTAAAAGTACAAATAAGCACCTGAAAAACTCAACACTTTTACATGAGATATTTTTTAAAGTTAAATTTAGAACCTTTACAATCGAGAATATTTTTTCTTATTAAAGTAAAAACATGAAATGCAAGATTTGGCATTTTAAGAAGAGTATTAAATTTAAGTACGAACCTCTTAAGATTTAGAAAGAAGAAATATTTAAACTTCTTTTAAAAATAAAGTTATTTTTTGCACTTAAAGAGTATGAAATGTAGATACAAAAATTAAAAGCCCTTGATATAAATATGTATGTCATAAACCTTATTTTATCTTCGAATTAATATTAAAATATCATTTTTCATTTCATCTTCATAGTAAGATTTAGATAATGAAGTCAGAGTAATTTGAGTAAGTAAGCAATATTTGATGCAATCTTATTTTGGAAATATATAATGTCATTTTCATAACGCATAAATTCTCATATCGTTTTGCCGCACGCATAGTTATCAAATGTATGCGATATAACAGTCGTTTGTATGCAACTGTTTTGATGAAATATGGAAAGGTTATTTGACTGTACTATTCATTTTTTATTAAACTAGTTATAATTAGTTTTATTAACCCTTTCTAAGGCCGTGGGAAGTATGCTTCCTACCAAATTTATCAATCTTTGTATGAAATTATGTAGGTTGGCATAAGTTCTGACAAAATGTTTCAGAAAGACAGAAACTTAGATGCTTCAGTTCTTTATCTCACACAAAATGATGGGTCTTGGTTCATCACTTAATTATTAATTAACCAAATTAATTAATTAATCAAATTAAATTTATCTAATAAGCTAAATGAATCCCTTTTCTTATTCTAATTTCAAGGCTTAGTATGACTAAAAAAATGGCCCTTTAAAGGGTTAAACTAGTTATTTATAACTAGTTTATATAAACTATTATCTGGTTATTTAGAGGTATATATTTTGCTTTGATATTTGTGAAGAATGTGGTTTTAGTATGAGGGTCATTAATACAAGAAGCTACTTTAACCACGTAGTTTCTTGATCACTTCTTTCATAAATAACATTTTTACCTTCTCGTATGCGAAGAGTAAAAGGTGGCAGTGGTATCCCTAATACTTTCTCTTATACTTCTTCTTATTCTCTTTCATCTGCTTAAAATTTTGGACCTTCTGTAAGATCGCAAATGCCTTGCTTGGCATTTCTGAACGATAGTTACGAAATAGAAATCTTTTATTAGGTCAGTTCGAGAATGCATACTTTGGACAAAATTTTGCCTGTCGATTGACTCCAAAACTTGACATAGAGCTATTTTTGTAGTTACAAGATAATATATCGAATTCCATTGATTTAAGTGATGACTTTTATAAGCTATTGCGTTCATATGTATTCGACGGTACAGACCAACTGACGGTCAACAATTTGAAGGAGTTGGTTCGAAATTTTATAACTGTATTTTAGATACCATAACCTGTGTATCAAATTTTATCTACCGAGCTCTTTGCTCAAATTGCCGTACAGACAGACTTCATGTGAATGGATTTCGTTCAAAATTTGAAAGAAATCTATAAATTTTTTCTCAATTCTATATACCAAAATTGAGCCGTCTAGCTCAAAACGTTTTGAGTTATCGTGATGACAGACGGACTGACTAACTGATAGACAGACAGACAGATAGGCATGAATCTAAAAATATGTTTTTCAGATCCGAGGAGATCTACGAAGTGTAGATTCGTCAAAATCTCGTGCTTGAATTTTTAATGATTACAATACTTCCTCTTTGCTTCGTACAAGAGAAAGTAAATACTATTATTGTCTAAATATATAAATAGAAAATAAAGAATTCGTCGAGAAATTAGAACTTGAGATTATAACGAATTACGACGCTTCAGATCTCTCTGAATCAGAAAAACATACTTTTGGTATTGTGTTTGTCTAGCTGTCCGTACATCCTTCTGTTTATCTGCGAACATGATAACTCGAAATCTTGGTATATAATCTTTACTCCAAAATTTGTAAATTTCTATCAAATTTTGAACCAAATCTAACAAGCGGAAGTCTGTCTGCCTTATAATCAGGATAAAAATTTACACGATAACTACAAAAAAAGTTAGATGATTAAAATTTGATACACAAAATTAACACTTAAAGTGTAGATAAAGTGTAGAACCAAATCAGTAAAAGAGCTGACAGTATGACCGTCTGCTTTACACAAGCATATAAGCTCGATAACTCAAAAGCACAGTAACTTAACTATATCAAATGTTTTATGTGTTTTATTGTTTGTTTGTCAGTTTGCATATTTGCCTTTACGTGAATGAACTAATTTAAATATGTTGCTGTCTAAAAAAATAAAACTGTATTATTAAAATGAAAAAAGGGAAACATTCTCTTTGTTCTGAAGTTATGAATAGTTTGTTTTCCTTATACCTTGATAGCTACTCTGAAGGATGATTGAATTTCTCTCAGTAAAAGCATATTTCAAGGAAAATAACTCTTTCGGTAATTCAATACATTAATATTAATCTTTGATGTAATGTAAAAGCAATGTCGCAACTATATTAATCATTTTGAACAATGTTAGATAAAGAGAATGATACCTGAAAAGGCATTCAACTGTCTTAAGTCATTACCAATCTACATCAATTTGACGTACGACGATAGATTTAACAAATGCATTATTATTCTGAATGTCCAATCTAAATTAAGTCAATAACTAATTTCTAAGTTGTTATCGATGGAAGGATTCTTCTAATTCCAACAGAGTTTTCATTAGGGGTTTAAAAAGGGGTTTTATTAGTCATATTTAATAAAATTTTGTTAATATATATAAATATTTAGACAGAATATTTTCAGAATAGTGCCCAATTATTTAATAGGAAGTCGAACCAATTTTAAAGTTAAAAAAAACATCAGTTTTTACCTTTGAACCCATTTCAGCCTATTATTATTTGAAATTAAAGAAAATAAATTGAAATAATGCGTATATATTAAAAGTTTAATATTGTCTGTTTCATCCAGATTAATCAATTAAAATCATTCCTCCGTTAAGCATCTGTGCCAAGACCTTACAGCCACCTAGTAGTATATAACACGATACAAAAGTAAATTATTGTTTTAAGAAGGTACTCCATTCGAAAACATTTGCTGATAAGTAAATATTTACTTATTCACTGATAACTTTTAATTATCTATTTAAGACACAATTGCACATACTTATAAACTCATCTCAGATAGAAGCAAATCAAATATATCAATCTGCAGAATTTCCGAGAATGAAAGATGTTAGAATGTAAATAGTAGTAATAAATTTTCAAAAAATCTTGTATACATTATTATGAATCCGAATGAAAAGGATTTTCTAATTTATAATTAATAATATATTATAACTGAATATTATTATTCAGTTTGGAAAAAAAGAAAATAGACTTTTTTTAAGGTTAAATATAACTAATATTTTTATTTGTTTGGCCCAGAAAAGTTACTAATAATAACAGAAGACTAATAATAAGACTCTTTACAACCCTAAACAATGAACAAAAACAAATACATATTATTGGCGAAAACATTTATCTTCATTTATAAGACAGCAATTTTATATCAGTTCTGATAAAAGCCTTGCTAATATTAATTATAGGCCACAAAATCAGAAATTACTATCGTGAGTCATACATTTTTAACGTTACGTTTTTTTTAAATGTTTTAAATATGCATTATATTTAAATAATGCATCAACTGATAAAGATTTCTCGGCCCTATCAAAGACTTATTTAGAAAATTAAGAAAATTAATTATTTACATTTAAAATTAATTTAATAATCATTTTTTCGAAGATATTGCATTAAATTCTGTTTAGAGTCCATCAGTTTTGTTTAAACCCCTTTAAAATTTCAGACAAACATTCATACTATTTAGGAAAATAATAAATATTTTCCAGTAGATCCAGCACAACAACGTCACGTAAACGCAGAGAATTTGAAATGATTGCTTCACTCAGAGTGTCTGACATACAGGCATTTTGCATCTCACTTTATATATTCGTTGCAGATGGCAACCAGAATTTCTCGCAACTTTTGTAAATAGCTCTATCAATGTGATCTATTTATAGATTTTAAAAAAAAGTTTTATTTTCTCTCTACCGCAATGTTAATGGAATCCAATTCGTGTCTCATGAATAATACATGTATTTTCGATGGATGAAGTTTGAAATTGTGATTTTAGAATATCCATTCAATTGATTTATTTACCAACTTGCACTTCCACCCCTTGATTTTATGTATTTCAGATAAGACGTATATCTTTAATAAATATCACTGGACGATATATAAACATTGGGAAGCAAGTGCTTTCTAGACATCGTTGAAACTACTGTCCACCTGTCATGAAAAAAAAAAAAAAACCTGAAACACAAATATTTGTTTGCCTTGGGATATGAATCTTACTTTCTTCTTCTTTCTTTGGCGTAGGTAGACACGAAACAAAAGAATTACATTCCCGGAAGTATCCAAATTGTTGTTAAATTTCTGAATACAATTAGGAATTATAAAGAAATTCTTTCCCATTGTTCCCTAACGTTTTTTGGTAAAATGATTTTGATTCTCTGCTAAGAAAACCAATGACTCAGATTAATTTGATTTCCAAACATCCGTACTTAAAAAATAATGCTCAATCGCATTTTTGTGATGACTGAAAGTCATTTAAATATATTTTATAACTATTGATTATAAAATCGATATAGAATGAATTTTTTATTTGTAGAATACAAATATAATTCAGTTCTAACGCATATAAAATTAATTTACAAAAATATATAAAATAATTATAGTTTACTGTTACAGATTTCAGTTCTCTCCACATTTGTATTACTTATACATTATTATAATTATAAATATATTCCTATTCCTTTTTGAAAAAAAAATGTGCGTTTTATATTTAAATACTTGATTTATTTTTCAATAGCAATTCACTGAAAAAAATAATATGTTTGTTCAAGTTGTACTTCAACAATATATTCAGATTTGGTTGCTTCTTCAAATGATAAATGTAAAATTCAGAAAATCTTCTTATAAAGATAAAGTGGCGTCGAGTGTAAAGGTAAACACTCGGAAAATATGTAAAATACAGTAAGCTGTTCTTCTCTGTTACTTCTCAATCCTTATTTGTTTTTTTTTTTCTTTCTTTATTTAGTCTCCACTACAGCCGACATTTCTCTTGTAGGAAGTACTTTTCTTAATGGTTCTTCACTATGAAGATCACATTCTAATAACAAAAGAAATTATTATCATCTGAATTCTTCAAAATTTTGCCTCTGTAACCTTTTAGGAGTACATTAATACTTTTTTTTTACCTTATTTGTTACCCCATTAATATAAAAAATCTTCCATACGATTTTCATATATTTTCCTTGAATATTCTGATTACCCAGCGATTCGTGTATCTGAGGTGATTTTTATATTCGTCATGTCACTAACTAATCTCTTTTTATTTTCACAAAAAAAAACAGAATTATTTGCTTGTTTTTATTTATAAAGCAAGCTATTTCCATTAACCAAACAAAAATATCGCGTTTATATGGTAAATATATATAGAAAATTTTAACGTAACTTCCATTTTTCTCCAATTTAAACTATACTTCTGAATATATGTTACTAAACAGGTAAGAAAAATTGCAGTTACGATTATTTTATGCTCGATTTATTTTGCAGTGTTTTACTTATTTTCATGCCAATAGGATTTATTTCAATTAAGAGAAATCTCGCGTCACTTAATACTGGTTAAGAAAAGAAAATCCTAACTAGTGCAACAAGAGGAAAGTCCAAAGATCATCCTGTACACAATGAAACAGATGAACGTGGCCATCTATCTTAAGTAGAATCGTTATCTACCTTTCTGTGGGAAGAGTGATTAAGAGTTACCGTCTGAAATTCACCGCAGGAAAAAGCCAGTAAGCTGATATATAATTCTTATAGGACGGATATTGGTGCTTTCATTTTATTCAGTGAAATTAATACATTAAGCAATTTAATCTTGTATTTCTTTTTTCTAGCTTATCTATGCATAAAAGATAATAGTTGCTAACAAACGAATAGTTAATTCTTCTATTGACTGGTATTACACATTAATTTGATATATAGGTGAACGAATACTGAATAGTATTATTTACTTCATTATTTTCTACAATTTATAATGTAAGCGAAAAGTATAAGGAACATGGATTTCTGAGATTGTTCCCTACATAACTGTACAAAAAAAATGATGAAAAATAACAATTGATAAAAATCAAGATAATCGAAGCTACAATGATTAGAAATAAATAGGCAAAGATTTTATGCTTTGACCTTTACAATAGATTCAATTATCGGTTGTTGAAGCAGTGGAAAAATTTTTATAAAAAATGGAATAGTTTGGTACTTAAATAAAGATAATTTGGTACTTAAATTTTCTTAATCGTTTACCAATAATTTTTAAAGCTTTCACCTCTTGCCAGTTTAATCAGTTAAATAGCTCTCAATAGCAATGGAATAATAAATAATGAGATGGTACTTGTGTATTCTAATATGGAATATTTTAAAGAGGTATAAAAAGTTAATGGATCCTTTCCCAAATATTTTATTATTTATTTGTTTTTATATTTCAAGGAATCATTCACAGTAGAGAATACGGATTTTGAAATAGTTTGGTTTGAATAGAGCAAGGTTTATAAATTTTTCTCCCATTAACTCATAAATGTTCTTTTTTCAAATAATTTGATTAAAAATTATTAATTTAGTTTTATTTCAAATAATTATCAACAGATACCAAACATTTATAGATAATTTTCCATGATAATTGAACAAACATTGAAATATTTAAAAAAATTGTGATTCCCTATTTTTATTTATATTTTTTTAACAAAGCCGAAATGTATTCCTGCTTTTATTTCCTTAATTCCTAATTTCATTTCCTTAAATATTTTCCCTCCAAATATTGAATGGAAATCAGAAAGATTTGATTATTATAGGAAATATATCCCAGGATTTTACATTAATCTATATACTTATAATAAAGCTCAATGTGTGTGTGTGTGTGTGTGTTGGAGCTCTACAGGCCAGGTCATTTGACATACAGCTATCAAATTTGGTACATGTATACCTTAGAGGTCGGAAATGTGCACCTGGGGTCCCTTTTTTTGAAATTTTAATTAGAATTTTAATTATTAATTAAAAACTAACTTTCCCGCCAAAAAAATCTTCCATTTTCCCCACCGCCAAATGAGTAAGGCTTCAGCTATGTTTTTCTCCCAACAGTAATTAGGCTAGGCTTAAAATTTTTCGGCGGATTATTTCAAACGATTCTGTTTATTTTCTTAATGTTTTATGCATTTAAAATTAAGCATTGTTAATTAATCCATGTTTCAGATTCATTCTGAAGTACTTTTGAATTAAAATAACACAGAATAAAGGAAATTAAAAATGTATAATCTGTATAGCGTTACACCAACTGGCGTAGAAAAATTCACGCATTTGCGTTACCGGAGCTGGCGAAGAAAATTCACGCATGCGCATTCTGATTGTTGCCATGACAACCGTTATCAACGGATGATTTAAGTTATTTTTAGGTTAGTTGCATGCTTTTGTAAGTAAATTGTATTTATGTTAGTTATATATTTTTTGTATATGCTTATAGTTTTAAGTACATCGTTTTTTAAGTAGATTTTTTTAACCTATTTTCAATTATTTAAATTATTTTTAGGTTAGTTGCATGCTTTTGTAATTAAATTGTATTTATGTTAGTTATATATTTTTTTGCATATGCTTATAGTTTTAAGTACATCGTTTTTAAAGTAGTTTTTTAAACCTGTTTTCGACCGATTATTTTAAACGATTCATTTTATTTTCTTAAAGTTTGATGCATTTAAAATTAAATATTGTTAAAGAATCGATCTGTTCATGATGAATCTGAGAAAATTTTGTTGACAAATTCTTGAGATATTACATAACTTAAGAAAGATATTCTTTAGTGCCCATAAAGTTTAAACGCTCAGTGACTCTATTATCAGTAATCATATTATTAAAAAAAATGCTTTGTTTCAGTAAAAAATATTATTATATTAATTGCAATTTAGTCATTTCCATTTTAATTTTAAGCATAAATTCTACCGGAACTAACAGAAAATTAGAGAGATACATATTATGTTATGGCTGAAGGACTTTATATTATTATGAGTGAATTACATGACTATCAAAATTTGAAGCTTTAAAATATTTGATGAAGAAGCTATTAAAGTAGGAATTACATAAAATATTTAATTATTAAAATTTTAACGAGCATTAAGATTGGCGAACCGGCTGGTCGCCAAAGGCGGCTAGTTATAAATAATTCCGGTTTTGCTGAATAATTTTGATTGCTATTCTTCATTTTTTTACTTTCTTCTTTATTTTATAGTTTAAAGAAAAAGTATTGCAATCGACAAAAAATTCAAATTCAAGATTTTGGCAAATATCCAGGTTTTAGACCACCCTGAAACTGAAAAATGCGTTTTTAGAATTAATGTTTGCCTTTGAACGCAGTAACTCAAAAACCGCTTTGAACTGGGTTGATGAAATTTGGTATAAGGCCTTTGTACGAAATTTGTAACCTTTTTTTTCCATCTGATTTGGAATGAAATACATCGAGAGGAAGTCTGTCTGTCCGATTGCCAAAATCTAAACTAACACGATAATTATAAAGCGAAAAAGTGTAGGCAGGTGGCAAATATGGAACTAAATTTGTCAAAGAATTGACCATCTGTTGATCTTTACTTTAGTTTGCATATAAATGTGATAATTCAAAAGTGTAGCAAATGAAATTTGATTCATAGTTTTAGAATCTAAGCGTAAATCTTTATCAAATTTTGAATTACATCTATTGAAGGATTGACCATTTATCGGTCTGTTATCCCTTCAGTGCTGATCTTGTTTAGGAGAGTACAGATGTCCCACTCTTGAGATACACAGGGATATTTTGTTCTCTCTTCATTTGGAAAATATTTAGGCAGCAGCCCCCATTCGAAATAAATTCAGGTCCCATATTTTATGGAAAAAGTTTATTTTTTGTGAAAGGTTTTGGAAGTTGTATTTGCGGATCCCTATGGATGGCAATTCAGTTTCTTGCTGTGAAGTTGACGAATGAGTGATAACTGCTAGAGTGGTTTATAGTTTTGTAAAGGCAGAAATGAAGATTTTTTCCAATTGATTAGGCAGTATTGGATGCTTGATGAAGTTTGGTGTCTTGTTGATTATCTTCCAAATGGCCCATGTTCAAGAAAATAGAGAACAGTAGGGATGCTAAGGAACAGAACATCTTTTTGTGTGTTGTAGACAAGTAAGTTTCCGGAAAAGTTACAGTTAGTAATTGTTCTGGCACTTGATTATCACATAGTAGATGAATTTTGTAACAGCTTAGAATTTGGAAATAGCAGGAGGGAAATATATGTTCGACAGTTGAAGCAACGGATGGAAATAAAAGCAATATCTGGGGAGAAAGCAATATTCGGATTCAGAGAGAAACTGGAGTGTGCACAATTCTGCATTCAATTCAAAGTCCCTTAGTAGATGGGAAGGGTATGTTTTCTCCACGTTAGTGAATTGTGATTTGCCAATGCTCTTCTTGGTGTGTTTCCAGCATTATGCTGTGCAATTAGAAAGTGGGTAATGAGTGCTTATTTGCTTACCAATTCCTGCAATTAGGAAGTGAATGGATATATAGTGATTTAATTCGATGATAGTCCCGAATTAGTTTGTAACATTGCAAGTAATGATAACACATAAAGAGAGAGTTTGTTTGATGGAAATCATCAGGAGTCATGATATGGTATGTAGGTGTAAAAGGTGCGTGCCTGGATCTCCTGGCACTTACCTAACCTTTCCTGGACGCCAGTTGTCGGTAGTGATGTGGATGTAGGATTTTGCGAGATGTTTGTGGCTGGTGCCAACCGCCGTGAACAAGAAAGCGGCCAGCAGAGAATGATGACTTCGGGAACATGACTGTTTCTATATAATGGGCCTATGGAGAGCGGGACGGATTAGAAACTCTCCACTGAAGCTATTCTGCCTTGGAGAGTTGGATTCAACGAAGATGGTTGGGGATTAAGGCAGTATTCGGTCATGACGAATCCTGTCGGTACTGCTTGGTTCAGTAATGACAGGTTGATTGGCTATACACAAATGTCGGTCTGAACTTTCATAAGCCTGTGAACACAATGACTTAAGTATAGGAAATTTAATATGTTATTTTGTGAGTACAGTTACAGTTCTGTATCAAATTTTAGTTTCGATCGGTAGAAAAATTCAACTGAAACACATAGCCGTTTTTTGTAGCTTGTATATTAACTACAACCCATCGTTTATCACGTGATTACTAGCTTTTCCGTCACTATTGTTCGCCAATGGTATGCGATTAAAACTTATTGGACGGTAGAATTTGATACACGATATAGGTGACAAAATACTGTTTTACAAGAAGTACAATTAAGGGTTACTGATACATAATTACATTTATTAAAGAACATGCCAGAAAGTTTAGGGGTTACCGCTCCTACTGGTTTATGAGTAAAATTCGACACAACTAACGTCCTTTGGACATGTTCACACAAAACACGTCAATTGCGAGGCCAGTTAGTGTCAGAACCAACATCGCATAAGGAATATGAAAGTAAAGTTACAAACTTATGTACTACAAAGCTGTATCTAAATATTAGTTCATACATTTTTTTTTAGATTTTTACGCAGTTTTAACATGAGGTTCCATTAAGTTGATTTATGTACACAAAGAGCAAAACGGTGTAAACCTCTAAAGTGATATTACCTAAATTTCTGTATAAATGACATTAAAATTGCTTTTCTGAAGGAAATATGAATATCAGGTGATGAATTAAATAATTAATTGAAATCAAGTATAGTAAATCTAACAGAGCAACCAACTGGTCGTCATACTCTAGTTTACATATAAATGCAAGGATTTCAAAATAAAACAATATGAATTTTCTGCATGCATTTGCTTAGTAAAACCTAATCGGTTTTTTTCTCATTATTTTTATCAGAATAATTGGGACTGAGGGTATAAAATAAAGTTACAACTGAATTGTGTTGATGAATAAATTTACCAAAAATATCTTCCAAATGTATCTAACTGCAGCTGAAATGATTTTTTTTAATTGTTTTTAGCTGAAAAATACATTTTTAAATACTTCATCTTTTCTTTATTTAACGCCTTTAAAAAGCGGCTACATATAGATAGATCACGTAAAACGTGTTGCTTACTGTTTTGCCTTACTAAATATTCATAAGAAGGGAGTTTTTGGAAAATAAGGAAAAAACAGCTTAAATCTTGGAAAGGCTTTGAACTAAAACATAGTTGCAAAGTTCAGTTCTAAATATTCAAATAGTTATACACGAGAAGAGGATATGTTGCAACGATATAGTCACGAAGAGATTTAGATTTAAGCCCACATTAAAAGATACGAAGGACTTATGTCGCTTCAAAATTAAGTAAAAAAAGTATGTGAAAGAAATACTTTATTCATATTTAAATTTCACACAGCATCAAATTCTGTAAGTGGATTTCATTCTAAACTTTATTGATGAAATCTTGTTTTAAAGTAGAAAATCTGCATAACGTTAGATAAAATGCTTTCATTTCAATTCAATAGTTTGAAATAAATGTGAAAAAAAAAACTTTTCGCCCTTGCATTTTAAATTCTTCCTAAATCTTCTTAGTTCCTGTTGATATAACTTAAAAGAGGGGGCAGTGTCATGAAAGGGACATTGACTTATGATACAATAACTGGCAAGTAAAAATTACATTATGAACATATAAAGTCTCTTTACATAATTACTTTACAAATAAAATTAAAACTATTATTTCCTTTGTGCTATGCTAATAGTAGCAGTTGATAAATTTAATTTTTCCTTAGTTATAGTATCGAAAGAAAATAAATATAGAATGCAATATTTATTGTTATAAAACTATATTAAATTAAACAAAAAAATAAATAAAAATGTATATTACACCTAACTTTTCATAAGCGCATTCTAAAGTTCAGATAGGATTTAATTTTAACCACTGTTTATATTGCGTGCATTGCATAAGTTTTTTTTAATTAACAAAATATGCTGGTATTAATATAAATAAAATAACCAAAAACAATAATATAAATCGTAATGTAATTAAAGTTAAAAATTATAATATCTTTTTAACATATCCTTTGAACCAAATTGTGATTTGAGGTATAAAAATGAGTTCCCATGCAAAGAAAAGAAATTTAGATGAAATATTTCAACATCTTCATGACAAAAATGCAAAATCATTACAAAAAACGTATCATGCAAATAAAGTGGCTTGTTAACAATCAGTTTATCAGAGTTTACTTCTTATTGCTCTCGGTTGTATTTCGCTTGAAAAGAACCGAAGTCTGCATGAGTGTAAATGTACTGTTATTCTTGTCACGAAGCAAAACCCTTTTAATATATAACTTGGAGGTGTTTGTTAATGGATATCATTTTCATGAAGTATTTTAAACTGCTTTTTTTTACGTTTTGGGATATCAATGATGAAACGAAATAGAACTTGGGGAAAAGTAACGAATACACTATGACATTATCTTCAAAACAAACCTAGTTTATATCTTATTCGCCTGTCAGACGAGGTGCAGATAAAATGCAAGTGATAAAAGGTTTAAACTAATTCATTTATTGTTTTTTCTATACACTTAATGCCATTTCTACTCATAGATAATAATAGTTACTGACTCAAAAATCATTTATCAAAAATGATAAGTATTAGATTAGTAAAAAATAATGAAAATCTTTTGATGCACTTTTCTATTTCCGAAATGAAGCTAATAATTGTTTTTCATGGCGATATTAGAATTTAGTGCATAACTTCACAGAAAAAAGGATTTTTTCATTTTAATTGTCGTTTCATTGCTTACAGTGTTATGCACGCATTATGATTTCGAATTATTAAAATAATAATTCTATTTCAATCTGATGTAAAATTTTATTACTACGACTTAGCAATTAAGATCATTATAAAATATATGGCTTGAATGGCATTTGATCAAATTCAACTATAATATTTAAAAAAAGGAAAATTCCCCTTTCTAAATTTGCAGCATCTTAAAGATTAATTTTGTTTGAATATTTTATTCTTTAATAAATCGTGTTTCTTTCAAGTACGCATTAGACAATCATCATGGAACAATGATATCAAAAAATAAAGATCGTCTGGAGGACATTGTTGTAATCTAGTTCATTTGAAAGAAAAAAAATCCTTTTTCTTAGAATTAACTTATTAAATGCTCCAAAAACTGATAAAATTTCATAACATACTGATTTTTCACGTATATTCATCTGAAAGAAAAAAAATCCAATAACTGATATTAATTCAGTGAAACACGTTGTTTATGAAAAATTTAGATTTAATGATCAAAATTAATGCAATTAAGTAGTTCAATTCCATCGATATATGTTAAATATCCCAAGATAACAATGAAGGTCTTAATAACACAGAGATGGTGGAAAGCATGATTTTTTTTTTAAAAAAAAGGTGTCAATTTTTGAGTTTAGTTTAACTATACTAACGTCCTGTTTTAAAGCAACATTAGAGCTATTTTAGGATGGACCTGTTTTTAACAGCCATAATATGACGAGGAGAGCACCTGAGTTGGCACTCCCCTCTCTAAATTTCCACACTATGGCAGCGGGAAGGTGTTTAGCTCAGACGGATTTAAGAAGCACCAACCACTTATACGACAGTTTTTTAATGGAATCAGGGCTCGAACCTGAAGACCTCAAGTCCAGAAGCCAAGACCTTACCGGACCATCGCTGACCAGAGACAATTTTCGAACAAAGCTTAGAAAAAAAACCGATACTATGTATTCCCATGCCAAGGTTTCTACGAAGTATAACATATAGTTTATTTAAGCACTATTTGCCACATACATGTGAGATATATTGAGCAAAACCTTCCAATTTTAACTAAGGACAGATAGAATGAGCAATATCTAAGACGGTAGCCACCTCTTAAAGCTTCCACACCATTTCACAGAATGATGTGCAACACGACGTATTTAACCTGAACCAGGAATATGATTTCCGATATATTTTTAATCATGAAATCAGTTCATGACGCTGTAAAATATCATTTTAAAATGAAAACTCTGTAACTATATCACCTTATTCTGTGTACAAAATGTGTTATTACACCAAACTAAAAAAAAATGAAAGATAAATAATATCGTTAATAGCATACTACGTAGCATATACATACGCAGTTTAACTGCATGTACTAAAATGCAACTAGCAAAACTTCTTAAAAAAATATTTTAGCTTTATATCACTGGAAATGCTTTCTGAATTCTATTAGCTCAAGATATTATGAATATCATAAAGATATCGTAACAATATTTATGTGTAAAGATATTGTAACAATATTTATGTGTAAAGATATTGTAACAATATTTATGTGTAAAGATATTGTAACAATATTTATGTGTAAAGATATTGTAACAATATTTCTATTAATTTAAATTCAGTAATATCACATATTTTCATAATCCCACTTAATAATAGTAATACCTATACTTCTACACTTTTCTTATTAAAAACCACTTTAAAATATTATCCAAAGTTACTTGATAGACAACGTTTTTACTCTATTTAGAGTTTCATCAAATAGTGAGAAGAAAAAAAAATCGATTTTTCGTCTTTATTGACGTGAGTTTAATTTCTCGTGGCAGAAAAGAAGTATCTTCATTTGACTATGGCTTTTTTCGCTGAAGTATGAAGTAAAGAACTGATTTAGACGTCGAATGTTATTTAACAAGCCGCACACGATTTTATGTAAATTCCAAAATTTAGAATTTGTATGAGCATAAAGTACTTGGAGGTAAAGCTAGAGGTTCGGAAAAAGTCAGTTTGCTTTCATTGAAAGTGCTGAATACCTTTTTTTGAAACATCTTTGAGACATCCCATATTCTAAAAAAATGATTGTGACCATATAAAAATATTCCTTTTCCAAGACAGATTTTTTTGTGCTTTACCAATATTAATAATAACTTTCCAGGTAGCAAAATTGCATAAAAAATCAATTTCTTTATGAAGTAACAATGGCTGGTCGATAAAGTAATAATGCATTGGGTATAGTGCAATCAATGAACTTTATCAAAAAAATTGTTTCTTCTTTTCACTCCAACAAAAAAAGTTTTTCACTTACCAAACATATTTTTTAGTTCTATTTTATTTTTAGTAAATTATATTTTTAATTCATGAATATATAAAGCTGAAATTTAAATATGTGTAGAGAGATACAGAAATAAATCTTTAAAGAATATACATATATTCAGTCGATAAACGCATTGTTGAAAGAAAAAGTAGGATATCTGAATTTTTATAATTTATAAAAAATAAATTATTTTTGATCTACTAGCATTTTAATCAAAAACAGTTCCACTCGTTTATCATAAAACAAGCTCTTCGAGTTACGAAAGTTAAAAAATCATAATTTTAGATGATTTTTCGCAGATGAATTCCAAAGTCCCTATAATGTCCTTAATGAGACTCATAAAAATTAAAATTATACCTTAAATGTATCCTTAGATCCAGATTTCTTTATATTACTTGATATGAGGAGGTTTTTACACTTGCTTTGAATGGACCTTCTATTTAAATATTTTCTTTGAAGTAATTTAATATGTCCCACTTGTTTTAGTCATTATATTTATTCATATATAAGGCATTACTCCAGATAAAATAAATAAAAGCTGCTTAGTTATAGCATAATTTTATTATGATGAACTTATTTTTTAAATAAGAAAAAAAACCCGTCTTAACAGCAAATTAATTTATGAAATAAGGTGTAATAACTACACTTACCAGTGTCATACTGGTCTTACCAGTGATTCACTCAATTAAACGAGATTATCGCTAAGCAGCTTTTCATTTTCACAAACATGTGACAGAAATCAATAGTTCCAGAAATCACTTTTATATATGTGAGCAACCTACCATTAATAAATTGTTTTAGCACATATTTTCCTGGTCAATATGTTTGGAAATATATTGGTTAAGGAGCTCCTTATAATTGACTCCAACATCTCCAGATTTAAGTCAATCAAATTTTATTAATCTGGTTTACTTGTACAATAAATAAAGTTTAACCACAAATGAAGTAGATTTGAGAAAACATATTATTGTTCCGCATAAATTTCTTCCATTAAAAATGTTGCATGATGGCAAAAAAAATGTTTCCACAAAGCATTTCTATATTTCAGCCGAAGGAAATTATTTCGACTATAAGTAAAGTTTCTGGTTCCATATCGTAGCGAGTTTTTTCCCAATGCCATTGAACATATATTTGATCACTAGTCCCTTCAAAAAAGGCTTAAGATGTAATGAGAGAGTCACATATGTATATGCAGATTAGTAAAAATAGTATACTAGTAAAAATAATTTCGTTCAACCATATAATTCATAAATAATCATTGCTTTCATTATTTTTACCTGTAAGTTATTTAGACAAAATGACATTTCGAAGCATATTAATGACGATGAATCGAAATTAAATATATATTTAAGGTAGAGAATATTAAACTCACAAGAATGTGAACACTAGAAGCAAATTCGCATTTTTCACATATTACATCTCACAAAGGACTACAATTATTCTTGTCCCGAGCGAATATTAAGATAATATTAGGTGCTTGCAATAAACTTAGAAGATACAATCCTTTTAACAGAAATAAGGTGAAAACAAATTATTCGACACGTAGAGAGTACTTAAGAATTTAATCTGAAATTTCTATTAAACGGCGTTAAAGTAAACCAATTAATTACATCTTTAGAGGTTTCATCGCGAAGACGTTTAAGCAATACCTTTGATAATTCATTTGAACGTGTCACTTTCATTTTTGAAGAATTTGTTATATCTATTGAATTTTCTTGTTAAGATGGTATGCTAATTAAATGTATGAAAGCCTTTATTATGACATTTTAACATCTGAAAATCAGTTTATTATTCGGTATATATTGTTTAATTTACATAAGTATTTACACTGAATCATAAAAAATATTTACCTCAAGTTATAAAGCGATAAAAAAAGTTATGATTAATATAATTATCCTTATTTATTTATTTCTTGACAACGATATAGAAATAGAACGATAAAAAAACAATTTTTAGTCTGAAAATGTTACCTTACTATTATCCTTATTTTTTGACAACAATATAGGAATAGAATAATAAATAACGATTTTCATACTGGAAATATTACAATGTGATAGTTTTTCATATATATATATATATATATATATATATATATATATATATATATATATATATATATATATATATATATATATATATATATATTTCCTAAAATACCATCCCAGATGCTAAAATGATTTATTTAATAACAATTATTTTAAAAAAACAAACTAAATTGGCTCTTAAAAGTATGTCTGATACTAAGCTAATAAAGAGAGAAATGCATTAAACGCGAACATTCTCAAGAGAAATCAACCCTTTTATTTTGAAGATGGAGCGACCTGCAAGCATATCTGTGGTACGAAATCGATTTCAGTGCTAATAAGACAGATGATTTACATAAGGATGTTAATAAAATATGTCGAATGTTGACCAGAAATTAGGCTGATAAATCCCATTCTTGTTTGCTGATCAAAGATAGTAAATACTATGGAACAATAAAAATAAAACAAAGTTTAGATGGAAGCTTTTAACGAGTGGTTTAATGCTTACATATGCATTTGCAGAAGCTTTTTAACTTGTTACCATTTGATTGTTTTATCATATTTTCATTAATGAGAATGTATTTAAAGTGCCATTTATGATGGAATCTAACAGCAAATTACTTAATTTTCCGTTGTTTCGTTAAGTCCTTTTTTCCTCCTTTAGGAATACGCAATAAGTTCCATGATCACTTTGATACTTGCGTTGATTAAATTGACTAGATTGCGTTAATCGAAAGAATTTTGCAAATTTCAATGATGCGACTATTGGCTTAAGCACTATGTGTCAAACTGATTTGAGACACCAACCGTTTAAAAAGGTTCCATTCGAAAATCAATACATTTTAATGTTATTATATATAAAAAAAAGTGAATAAATAGTAATAATTTTAATATAGTAAATTCAAAATAATGATGTTCGTACATTATTCCGCTTTGAAAATATCATATTATTTTGAAATTATGCATTATTAACAGCTAAAATTAACATCCTAATCATTCCCTTTAACACTTTTATGCATAAAGTGCAAATAATATATTTCAACCCTATTGTGGCATTCTGTGAATGAAAAAAAATCTGCTTCATTCTTCTGAACATTACTTAATTACTTCCTTATTCCTAATTTTCTCATAGATTGTGGATGAAAAGAGTTTATAATATTTAAATTGGTTTAATGGTCAGTTTTACTGTTTCGAAAAATTACCTCTCCGGGCGTATAATATGCATTACATGATTCTAGTTTATAAGATAATTCATAGTCTTTAAAATGTTTAAATTAAATATTGGATGAATGAGAAAAATTTTACATGATAATAATGTAATTTTATTTCAATTCTCTTGAGACACATCATGAAATTTGCAATAACTTTTAATCACTTGGACGTGGATCGTTACTTGCATCCTGAGGGAAAATTTTATTGTTCTTCTTTTTAGCGATATCGATTTGAGAAATATGACAAGGAGATACAATTTATAACAGATAGAAAATGAGAGTAATATAAAGAAAAATCTATGTTAAATTTTGAAAGAGAAAATTTCACTAGCAGAAAACTACCTATGTTTTTTATAGATAGACCTGAATGTGTCTATATAATGAATTAATAATATCGAAGATAATAATTCATGCCCAGTAATATTTGGACAAACATAAATGAAAAAGAAATGAACTACAAGTTGAATATATTCAAAGTTACATTGATGATTTTCTTGGTATAGTCCTAAAATGCCAAAAAATGAATATTATAGAGATGGGTTTGCATGGAATAATTTAAATGCCATACTTCAAGTATACGAAATTAATTAAAAATTCACTTTATTCAAAAATAGATGATTTTATAAATCGTTATAATTATCTCAATTAAAGAAATGACACGACTCTGTGATATAATGTCTTAATTTCCATTGTATGATGAAATCAAACTTGTATAGCTCATGTTAAGTGCATTGTGTCGAATTAATTCTGGAGTATATTAAGTATATTACAAGAAGAGAAGTTCTATAGTGAGTTATTTAATAAAGTGCGGCAAAATACTAGATAATATGCATAGTATCCTTTTCCTTGTTATTACTGTATCATTTTAATTTTCTCCAGACATATTATTCAGGTGTTAGTAAATCACACCTAATGATTTATTAATAAGCTTTTCCAATTTTATTCATTTTATTGCACAACGCCTTAAAATTTAGTCATTTAAAACTTATTTAAGAGTTCAAACATATTTTTGATGACTCAAAACATTACATTTTTCCAACATGAATCCTTAATTTCTAAATACTTCAGTGCATATATTTTCTTTCCGTTAATAAATGACAATAACAAGGAATAAAGAATACACATTCTAATAAAATCATTAAATGCTCAAATTCATGCTTTGGAGAGTATACTTCTCTTCTTTATGAAATCTTAGGAGAAAAAATTAAAACTAGCATAATACAATGGCTTTATGAGGAGATATATCATGACACTTATCAAGATAAGAAAATTCTGTGAATAAAGCTTCAAACTACATTGTTTATGGTTAATTTTAAAGGCCCATGGTGGTTAGATAGAACCATATTTGCTCCGAAAAACTGAAGCTAGCATATATGATACATATCACATCAAAAATATTTATCTACTCTGATCTGGTGCGCATTAAATCAGTCAGAGCTAGATATTCTCTCACAAGGTGCGGCAGAAAAATTTCGTTGGATTTTTGTTAAGGCTTGGTCCTCGTCAGTTAAAAATCGTTTAAAATTTCGAATGTCCTGAAATAGATATAAGTATCTTGACAATCGAAATTAAATCTGACTAAAATTAATTTGCAGCTTATTTTTTAATTTTTAATCATTAGAATCATTATCAGCATCAGAAATAATATGAATCAAAATGAAGCAGATGCTCTAAATCAATATATTTGAGCTTAACAATATCTTATGGGTTAAAATAATTTTAGGTAGTTAAATAAAGCACAAAACATTCCACATGGAATTAAAAAAGATACCGCCACAACCTAATTTCTTTTCTTATTTCTATGAAAAGACATAAAAATGGTGTTCGAGGAGAAAAAAAATATTTACATTTTTGCAATAATAAAAAAAAATAAAACAACAACTTTTATTTAGTAGTAACGTTTGTGAAAATAATGTATTTTTGTAATTTAAAAGAAAATGTATTTATTATCCATCTTTGTGAATATAAACAAAACATATACATAAACTGGAGTTTTTGAGGTACGGGAATATATATACATATTATAAAATTTGATAAAGAAATAATAAAACCTTCTTGAGACTAAAGTATCATTTGTCATCTCAAGTGAAAGTGAAGTTTATAATACCACCATTATTTCCACCTAATTAATTCCTTCTTTTTTTATATGGATAATAATAAAGAAGAAAAGTAAATTTTAATAAAAAAAATATAAGTAAATATCTAAATTTTTTCTAGTTAAAGCTTCTTTAACCAATTTATTTTCGAAATGCTTTTAATGATCAAAAATAAATGCTTACAAATGCTTAACTTACATACAATATTATTTCAGTCATATTCATGTTTCTAATTTTAAAAAAATCTTCAATATTCCACAAAAACTATTTGAAAAATCATGTTCCCGGTAAAATGTAGAAATAAAAAAAAGGAACAATTGTCCTTTATAAAAAGTTAATAAAGCATGTTCTTTTCATTTAAGGATTTGTTAAAATTCAAAAATAAAAGAAAAATACAAGATTTCAAATGACTATTGTCATCAGTAATTTGGTTATCTGTGTATAAATAATTAATCTTTTAAACTTTAGTTCATGATCGTACTTTGTTTTTATATGAATTAGCTTTATATAAGAAAAATAGAAGCTAAAGGTTACAAAGGATCTTTAATAATGAAAAAGAATATTTTCTTTTCATTTGATATTAGATGTAGAAATGAAATGGTAAATAAAATAAATAATTAATTACCTTTGTTTTGTGTTTATTTTTGAAATAAATGAAAAGGATTTTAAACAATGTTTTATACATTAAAGTACTGTTTAACTATAACAGAATTACCAAACAACTAAAATTGATGAGATTATTGACAAGAACAACATTTTAATTCTTTTAATTTTTTAATTTCCTCTGAATATCAAAATTTACATAGTCAGTACATTTACATAGTAATAAACGTATGTTTGTTTTAATACATAAATGCTGCGTGAAATGTAATATAGCATGTGGATTTCAATATTTTTAATCACTGCGAAATAAATCTATTAATTTTTTCAAGATAATCTGATTGACAGAAGATAATGGTTCTGTCCAATTTGTACTATTATTTTTAGAACCTTATCTAATTCTTATCTAATCCTTATCTAAATCTCATAAATACAGGGATAATTTTTTTCTAAAAATAATTGAAAATTATTAATTAATTGTTTGTGTTTATGATGTTCATTTTAGTTTTTAAGTACAAATAAATTCAACATATACTATGTCCAAAAACATGGCAAACTTTCAGTGGAAGAGAGTATCAAATTTGCGATTCTCTAATCACGAAACTCATGTAGTCATGATCATGTAGATGGGATTCTTCACGGTCAGAACTATACAAATATAAGTATGTCGATGACATAGCAAACACCTGAACCTGCAAATTTTCTTCATATCTATATAGCGTATTAGGAAAATGCATTTGACCTTTCAAGACTTGACACAGACCCAGTTCACGTACTTAGATTGTGAAACATCTGCTGAAACCAAGGCCCTAGCATCCCACCTTCTTCTTTCGCAGTTCTTTATCGCTGATGTTAGCTTCCTGATACCGCGGATAATCTCAGTTCACCTTACTGCTGAATGTATGCATCTCCACATTTCATCTCTTTTCTAATGAAATAAACGCCTCCTTAAGCATGCGCAAAAGCGCTGGTTGATAACATGATATTTTTGAAACATGATGATTATTTACATTTTAATAAATTTTTAAATAAAATAATCAATTTTTTATTGATATCATAAAATGAAAACCTTCAAATCAACTTCATGTGCATGAAACTTTTGTAAGGAAGGACTGCAAGGAATAATTTTTTCGGAGCATCATTATTTCGATTATTTCACTTCAACGAAAATCTTTGAACAAGTACCGAAACTTCTTTAGTATACTGATTTCACAAAAGTTTCCTCAAACGGATTGAGAATCTCGGAAATACTTTTAAACTCTTTTTAGTGTTCAACGATGTGCAAACTTCTTATTGGAAGATTTCAAAGAGGTTAAAGAAAGTCCTCTTACGAATTTTAAGAGAGATCATTTTTTTGTGAAACTTATTCGTCATTTCTTTACTTAAAATCACAGAAAACGTTTTAAACACATAAATATCTATATAAAAATATGTAAGATTTAGAAAACTTTGTTGACTTTTTTTTTATTCAACTTCAAATCTATGGTTGAAATTTGATTAGTGCGAGCTTTACATAAATAAAATTGGCGCATTTTAGCGATGTTACTACAATGACTCACATTTCAGTTTTGTTTTTCAGGTCTGAGACTCATCTGAAATTCATTTAGGCAACGTATAATTTTTTTATATTCTATTTTTGAAATCCCAAAATTTCGATATTTTATATTCACATCTTGGGAGATTGAACAAAATTGTTTTGCTAAACTACATAAATCCCGTAACGGTTCATATGTTTTATTTGTGTATCATTTTAAAAATACCTAAAACTAATTAATCATTATGGAAAAATTATATATATATATATATATATATATATATATATATATATATATATATATTGGAAGGAACTAATAAAAAGTAGTTTTGTTTCACAACGGATTTCTGTTTTATTCTAATTACATAATTAATTTTCAGGAAACTAGTAATTCAATTTTAAAGGCTTTGAAACTAACTTGGTGTAATAAAACGATTTTATTTTTAAAAAATTGGAATAATAAAATGACAAGCATGGATATAAAATGTCAAAAACAACATGTTCTTCTAAAAATGATTTTTAAATTGATCAAATACGGTTCCAGTAAATAATTTGTTGGCAAAATTAATCATTTGGGTTACACAACAATTTTAAAGGTGTTTGTTAACTATAATTTTGATTTTTCCGGAATAAGATAAAAGACATAATATTATGTCGACAATAGATTTTTATTTAACCCTGTTTCAATTCAGTTATTAATGTCCCGCTTAAAAGCAACACTAGGGCTGTTTTGGAACGGACCTCGTAATTTTGAATCACGTTTAGATGACGTATCGGCACCTGAGCTAGTATCCCCTTCTCAAAACTTTCGCACCAGACGTTTGGGACCAACAGCTTTAGTGCGCAACGGACCCTCTTACATTACGGCTCTTCTGTGGAAGTGGGTTCTGAACCTGAAACCCTACCGTTGCGAAGTCGAGACGTTACCACCAAAACACGGGGGGCTTAGAAATCCCAGGACTTACTCTATTTGAGAAAAAATCGCACATTATTTTAAACTTTTGTGACTATTAATGAGCTAATCAACATATATACAAGCAAACTCACATAATTTTCAATCAGTTTTATTAATGCATCAAAATGTATAGGGAACTAAATATATTTTAATTTTCACTATATTGCAATAAAAACAGACATAATATATAAAACAAAAGTAATCGATATTCAATAAGTTATTTCAAGGACTAAATATAATTCAAGTTTCTCTATATTGTCACTATAAATACAAACACACTATAAAAGACAAGAGTAATTGATCAGGTATTTTGTTTCTGAAGAGGAAGAGATTAAGTTCCTCTAAGAGAAGTTCCTAAGAGGCAGAGATTAAGTTTCAATTAAATGCAAATATATATTTAACTAACAATTAAAAGTTCAGAACGATAGATTAGACATCTTTATGCACATAATAGTTTTCCGCTTAATTTTAGATTAGGTATAAGATTAAAATCTGAAGAATGTGTAATAGCAGGTGTTGGAAATGTAAAACTGCAAGCAGAAATGAAAGGCTGAGTGAAATACAATGAATGTAGTCAGACTATTCAAATTATTCAAGAAAGGATCTCTGGAATAGTAACACTCGTTTGGACTAATATTCTAATCCAGACACTTGGTATTTATCCCAAATAGTATAACAGAAAAATAGTATAGCAAATATGACTCATTATATAACATTACATTGGAAATTATATAATTTAAAAAAATTAAGTTCATTAATAGTTGAATTTTAAAATGGCTATAAATAATATAAGAAAATGTTGAATCTCTACACTTCAATGAATCAAAAAAATATACATTTAAGAAAGTTAAAAATACACAACATCTGTTTTATTATAGTGAGTATAAAGTAATTGCATTATTAAAATTCGTAAGACATTTTCTGGTTGTGACTTATGCTTACCTATCTAAATGATTTAATAGTTTCTTGCTCTAATACTGTTCAAATTTTAAAATAATTTTAAAGTAAAATCAAATGTATCATATATGTAATAATAAAACTTGAAAAGGATTTTTGAAATTAAGTATTTGTAACATATAAATTTACTTTCTTTGTAAATAACATTAAAATAGCATTATTTGTGGTGTAATTATCATGCGATTCAGAAATGTAGTAGCGGAAACACTGCCATTTTTATATTGCTCTAAAAACTTTTTGCTTCAAAAATGCATTAAATACATAATCAGGCACTACCACAATTGATAAATTTCATCATTCAAAGAAATATTTAGAACTCAATTGCGTTATATCTCGAAAAGCAGAACATATCTAAGGGGGAAATTCAGATTTTATAATGTATTGTCAAAATTTTACAAATGTTTATAATATCAAACGTTTCAATACTTCCAAAATTAGTTTCAACTCGCAAAGAACTTTACAATGATTGTCAAATAAAATTTTAAGAAATTTATTTTTCCACAAAACATTTTGGAGAAATATTAGCACCTTAATATAGCTAAGTGTGCCGGTTAATAATTCTTAAAGTTTCTACAAGAAAACATATGTACCTTGGATGAAAGTTAACAAGTACTTTATTCAAAGAATGCACTATCGCTAGCGATATATTTTGCCTATTTGACCTGCAAATAATATATGCATTCCTACAAATATCATTCACATTTTGAAGTAATCCAGTAACAAGCTATTTTTTGACATTTTCGTAATTGTTCAAGTGCCGTTGTGATAGTGTTAAGGCATCTATGAGAAACAAGTAGTAGTACGAACAGAAGAAGCATGCTGAGTATTGCATGTAGGGTAAGAGTTCCCAGTCATATGCAGAAATGGCGTCTCTGATGTCTTTCGCTGCGTGGGAGGAGTCATTGTCTTGCTACAAAATCACTTTTCTGTGTCTTGCAGCCCAATATAGAAGCTTTACGTCTTGCTTTAACGCATTGTCACCTATATTTCCACAAAGATACAACAGCTTGTACTCATATTTTTCTTTTGATTGAATAAGAGAAGCAGTACCAACCACACATGTTCTTTATCATGTTTGAAACTATACATGTTTACCATACAAACACAATATCACACTAAGTCAAAATCATCTGCACATCAACAAGTACTGCTTTAACAAATACTATTCTGGTAACAAACTGACATAAAATTGATTCTGTGAACTGCCTTTCCTTTCAGCGCCATCAAGCGGAAAGATTCATACTTATAAGCCAACACGATCAGTTGTTAAAGAAAGATAAAAATATATATTCTGTTTAGCTAATGCATTAACTTTTTTAGTTTATTTAATTATCACTCCGTAAATTTAATCGCTTATGCATATGTAGGGACAAATCGAAAAATAATCTCAGCAACACACTACTCCTTTCTAGAAAGAGTGCCCCAAAATAATTATGCTTAACTCGTTATATTCATGAAATGTAACTGAAAATTCCAGGTATGCTACTTAAATTTTCAGGAAGAATTAACCTGTTAAAATAAGGTTATATTTTGTATCATATTTAATTTATGAGTTTCCATGAAAAATTAGGTGATGTAAATTAGACTACAGATCTCTTAAATAAAATTTTATTTGAATGAATTTTGCAGCGACATTGAAGTAGGTTTATCATGAGAGTCTTTAATTAATAACATCACCAATACAAATATTTATATTTTTTTAAATAAAATTACAAAAGGCACGAATCTTGTTTTGCAATACACAGAAACAGCAATTTTTATGCAAATAATATTAAAGATTGTTTCTGTGCCAAAGAATATATTTTTGCATATCTTCAACGGAACCCTAAATACATAGATTTCGTGAAATGAAATCTATTTGATATCCTATCTAACCTTTTATTATTTGATAAATGATCTCATATTTTTAAATTTTTGAACTGAATACAAGGATTTTTTTTCTTTCTTTTTGAAAACGGAGATTTCGTTTGGTTTGTTTCTAAATCTCATATTACAATCGTTATTTTGTGTACAGAACATAGTATACTGAAATTTTGGATTTATTTTTGTATGAATAAAAAATGATGCGGCTTTTTTACAAGCATTATAACTGATAAGCTTGAATTTCGTACATGTAGCAAATTTTAAGAAAATTATATTTTTATATCCTTCCATGTTTCTTTATTGCCCTTGTTCTTCTTTAGAAATACTCTTACATTTAGTGTCTTCAACTACTTTATACGGTTTTTCTCACTGGCTTTCTAATTTCAAGCTGTTTATGATGTTTAAATAAAATTCCAGCAGCCAGACCCACGGACTTTCACAAAGGAGTGATTTGCATTTATCTGGAACTTTATAATTGCATTATGTTATTTAATGTAAATCAAGAAACAAGAATTATACCACATTTTTTGATGAACTGAAATTACATACTGGATGCAGGAATGTTAATCTGTGAACTTTGAACAAGGCAGTACGATTCTCTTGATGAAAGATATTTCAGCACACTTTTTAGTTACGCTAAAAAATTATGAATAGTATTAACGTGATTAAAAAGTGCTGGGAGTGTAGTCATAAAACAAAATGTGTCATAACTGGACAATAATTATTACATATCCTTCAAAATAATCTTTCCGGCTACAATGCACTTAGTCCAGCAATTTTCACATCTTCAAAACATGCTTTAGAGTCGTTTCGGTGAAACCTTTTCAAGGTTTAAAGAGAATTTTCTTACATTGCATATTGAGACTCAAAGTAGTGATTATAAAGAAACCATTTCTCCAAGTCATAAAACGCCATATCTGATGAATATAGAGCTTGTGAAATGTATATTTTTAAAATTTGTGTCAAAAATTGAGGAATAATAATGGCACTAGAAGGCGCATTATCATAGAGCAAAACCTATTACCTGTCTCTCTACGATTCAGGTCGTTCAACGAAAGAACTTTTTTAATAATGTCATTTAGTTGTTAAAAAGGAGTTGAGCACCAATTCTCTGATCTAATCAACATGCTTATTAGATTATGTGGATGGTCTACCATCCACGTTGTCATCATCAATCACCTAATCATAGATCATTCACCCCTGCCTTCCTTCATTCCTTACCTTCTTTAAACCTTTTTGAACTCTCAAACAGTTTTGTTTTCCATAAACTGTTATCTTTAAAGGCTTTTTACAACTTTTTAAATTATTTTTGTAAAAGAAATGATATTGCAGAGAACTTTAATAATATTACTTTGCTCACTTATATTTAGTTATATTTTTATATTTTATTTAAAAAAACCGTCAAAGTTAAAATTCTTTCTTCTTTAAAAACAGTTTATGTAGACAGTTTATTTCCAGACGGTAATTTAAATAGAATAATGAGTGTTTCCGGATGTTTATTTAAATCGTGATGATATTTCCTAAAAGCTTGAGAATAGTTTCTACATATTTGTATTTTAAACTAAGCATTCCTGGTCTTTTTTTCTTCTTTAAAGTACTATAGTTAAAAATCTGTCGCCACTGTTAACATTCCGATTGAAAGCCAAAAGTCAGATATAACTTACATAAAATTTCATCTGTTTTCTAAAAATGTCGGAAGTTTTCATTCTTTAAGTTTTCTGCATCGAATAGTTAAATTTTGAAATCACGAATCCACACAAAGCTCTAAAGATAATGGAAGTTTCCTAAGTTTACTCAAAGTCTAATGATCAATCCGAAAAACATTTTAGTTTTTACGTTTGAACTTTTAAAAAAGGAGTTTAAACTTCTCGCCTATTGCACATAAGCCTATAATTAAGAGTCGAGTAAAGTAATATAAAACGAGTCCGATATACAATGCAGTCTTTCACTCATTAAAATTCTTCCCTAAGCAAACAGTACTTTTTTGTAATGACTAGAAGTTTTCCAGACAGGCTATTCTATTTCTATTTTTATCAGAATCTTTACATCGATTGATTACTAATGAAATGAGAGGATTCCAAGTTGCATAATTCTGCATAGCCAGTCTCATGATGACATATCTGAGATTTGTGATGATGTAATTTAATTTAATGACATTAGCATGTGTACCTCGCTTGATTTTAAGGAAATAATGTTTATGAAAAAAATTATTTATTTTTATGTCATGTTTGGAGAATTTAATTGACATTGAATAAAGAGAAGAACCCTATAACGTAAATTTGTAAAACTATTAAGCAATATGGCCTTCAACTTTTTCAAATTAAGAAAACTTTGCTTTCCTTCCGAAATTGTTTGAATTTTAGAAAAATCTCTTATTATTTCAGTTTTTTTTTCAGATATTTTGACAAGCTATGCTTTAATTATATATATATACGTGTGTGTGTAATCATATTTTAAAATTTATTTTCATTCTTAATTAATTTCCAATTTTTTAATCTTAATTTAGCCCTTATTAACTTTATTATAAATGTTCTCTTACTTCCTTATCCAATTCCAATTTTTTATTTAATTAATTATACACTTGCTCTATAAAACTGCTCCTTTAACATTTTCTCACACTCCAAATGAAGGAATAAAAATTCTTAATGCTTACAAAATTCTTTTAAAGATACTTAAGATTCCCTTTCCTATGTCTACACGTATCAAAGAAATCCTTATCAAAATTTCAAGTAAAATTACTGGAGGGTAAAAAGTATGACTCTTTATTCTTGTGTTTCGATGTAGACTGGCAAACCGCTTAATATTTGTACAAAAAGTATGCCTCCCGTGATGAAATAAAGTGAATTTAAAAGTTCAAAAGTTTCTTCTTCTCAGCCATTAATCTGTTAAATTATTTTTTACACACACACACATACATACATTCCCAAATGAAAAATAAATTAGTAATATTTGTCATATTTAACGCAAAAAATATGAGATCATTGTGGGACTTTTACCAGCCTTAATTGGTTTATTCTTTTTATCTTCAATTGATATATCTTCTTACGTTTATATCCATTTTTCGCAAGAAAAAGAAATTCTTAAAACTCTTTTCCAAACTTTTCGGATGATATCATCTGATCGCTCCATCTCAAACTATTTTTCAAGACTGTTGTCCGATATTCGATGAAAAGAATAAAATTGATCTTGAGCTTATTGAATTATTGCCAACTTCAGCTCTGATAATCAGGTTTATCGGCTAAAAGTGGTTATTGCGATATCTACTTCTAATACCGGCGTATTATGTTATGGATCATCTTCTCAAGATAAAACAAAAGAAATGATTCAATGTAATAGCAAATAGAAAATTTTTGATGAGTAATTTATTGTTCAATTGAATATAATATCTCAAGACTTCCTACAATGCAAGAAGATGGGAGGGGGGTATTATTTAGACCAGGAATTTACAATACAGAGCACTTCTAAAAATAAAGTCAGGTATTTTAAATCAATTTAGTCCTATATATTTTTAACATAAATCACTCAGACCTTTAAAGGAAAAAATGCTTAAAATAATTTAAAAACTCTTTTAGATACAAATAAATCTTCGTCTGATTATATAAAGAGAATCCTTTGATAAAATCCTTCGCATACAGTGGCTTGCCTGGTGTTTATTACTTGATTTTTAATGATGTTTAAATTTGTCACTAAGTCAAATAAATAATTAATTTAAAATTCAAAAATCTCTACGACACTCTGAAATATCCTAGAGATTCTTTATATTTATGTGGATTAAAATAACTACAAATGTCCCCAATAGGATGTACCAACTAATTATGAGGTAGAATAAATTCATGAATCAAAGGGGTTAAGAGTTAGATTAACTTCTAATGAAATAAATAAAACTCCTTCCAAGAATGGTATTCGGGCGAAAATAAAAAAATACTTTTCTCGTTTTACATGTCATTTAAGGATAAATTATATAATACATTGCAGTTGGATTGTCATATACATTTCCATTTTCTTTTTGATATATCCTTCAAGAAAATCACAACAATGGTATTTGGTTCTCACAATTCCTTAGAAAAAGAAACCCTGATTTTTAAATTCAGATAGATGCAATAACGTTAAAACTTGCCTACCCAAAAATATCTAGGGGTGACTTTTGACCAAAGGCTTACATGGATGCTTCATGTTAGGAATCTGAAATAAAAATACACCAAATTCGCCAAAAGAAATGGATACTCATGTTCTCACTCTTCGCGTGTGGTACAAATATATTAGAGAAATGATGTTTTCGGAGCATTGGACATTATGTTAATTTCAAAAGAAAAAAGTTATTCTCTCAACCCCGTGAATATTTGCTCTGATTATTGCAAGGTATCACACAAATTCTAGTGGTTCCTTGTAGGTCTTGAACCTGTTGACTATGCTATTGCTAAGAAAGGTTGCTTTTAAAAATGTCACCATCTTCTTTTCTACTTTGTGTATTAAAATTTTTGGAAACTTCTTAATGAAATTTCATTAAGCAGTGTTCTTCATCGGGCTTATAATTCCCCTTTCTCTGGAAGAAAACATGAGCACAAATTTCAAGGAATACCAAATTTTAGAGCATTAGCAAACATTTCAAATTCTGCGTCTATTCTTTCGTATTTGAAAATTATATAATTTGTTCTTCTGAGTTGAATCGATTTTTACTTATGTTGGCATGTTGGAATATAGATTACAATTAAGAAAAGATGATATTTATGACTTAAAAATTATATTTTTATATAAATTTAATTTTTTCGATTCTTTATGGAAAATATAAATAATATTTTAAAGGGAATAAAATTCGACCAAAACTATTTAAGACTATCAGATTGGAAATGGAATTTAAACATTTTTATTTTTTGTCTGCGTCTTTAAATTTCTATTTCTTGTTTCAGAGTAAATGGAGTGGTGGCCTGGAGGCATGGTGCCAGATCTTCTGATTGCGATCCGATTCCATCCAGTATAAGCCATTTACACAAGCTTGAAGAAAATAATTCTAGATCAGTTGTCAATCTAATAATATGACTGCAATTTACAATAATGAGATCCACCCCCAAACAATATCCGTGTTGTTTCAAATGCTTCACGTTAATGTATTTAACTTATATAAAACTCTTCTACCTTGTATAACAAGTAAATGTCATTTTTGAATATAAATTCATAAATCAATCACTTTTAAGTAATACATAAACCAATTATCCTTATTTCCAAATATATATAAGCAAACTGAAATAAAAAATGTCATAGCACGATTTGCTTTATTTAATCACTACTCTAAAACATTTATAAAAATACTTAACAATGTGACAAAAAGTGACATGCTTAAAACAGTGAACTGAAAGTGAACATATTTTTTTAAAGAATAACTGAATAGAAAAATTTGACATCAATACGGTATCACAATTTATTTCTATTTAAAAATATGTCTTATTTATGAAGTAAACTTGTCGTATTAAAAGTGTATAATAATGTCACTTTAGACAACATAAGATTTTTCATAGCTCTGATGCGACTTTAATATGTTTTACAACAAAATAACTGCGCTGAAAAAAAATGAAAGAGAAATGTTAAATCGAGAAACTTTTTTACTGTGTCTCCTTGTTATGAATCATATTTCATCCTTATCAAATAGAAACGCTAAGAGGTAAAAATGGCAAGTTATTTTTCAGAACACGAAAGGAAACGCACTTTAAGCGACAAGTATGCAATTTTTCTTTCTTCGTAATCCTCGACATTCAACTTTATGTTTGGTACTTTTGTCCCGTCTTGGGGTATCTGTTCTTTTTTTCCCCAACCAGAAAGAAAGACTAAAGTTTCGATTTAATATCATCTGTAGTGTTTCTGCAGAGTGTTACACCCGTCTTTTAAAGAATATTTGTCAGAAAAAAAACGGTGAATCGATTTGAAAAATGTGTTTAAACAACATTAAACTCTCCACTGAAGGAAAATCAATTGCTTTGAATGGGTTTGATATGAAAATTAAAGATCGAAAAATGCTAGTTCTGATTCTATTAAAAGTTTGGTATCGCATTGAGTAGGAGTTTGAATGTTTCAAAGAGACATTTGCAGATGAAAAATATCGACCCAATTTCTCTCGTATCACCAAAATAAACTAAAAGACGCAGTTTAAAGTTTATTATGGAACAAAAAGTGTATCATGTATGTTTCTGAACTGAGAAAAATCTAATTTATTGAATTAGAGACTTGCTCATTTAAATTGACAATTTGAACAACTTCCCATACCATTGTTAATTGGTCCGTTCAAGTTTGCTCAAATGTCAGAAGACTTCAGAGGACTTAAAAAGTGCGATGTTCTACAAATTCTATTGGAGCTGGGTTAATCCAAGTGAAGAGCAAACAAATTGGAGTGCGTAGGCACATGGAGTTAAAATAAAATCATTACTTATTTATTTTAATTAAATGATGCTTGATTGAATGTCAAAGAATTCTTTCATTAGACATATAAAAAAGAAATATAAATGTGTCTTCTTTGTCCCGTTATAGCCAAGTTATGCTTGACATACAAAATTGCTCTTAAACTTTCAACATCATTTAAATCACGGAAAGAAAAATCTTGCGCAACGCATAAACCGTCACAAGAACGAAAATAGTATCTTCTATTTAGGCGATAACGAACATAAAATACTTCTCACATCGAATTATTATTTTTACAACAAATATCAATCATAAAATAAAATACTACAACTCTTTTTACACATTAAGTAAACCGCATTAATTTTCTAAATTAGAGCAACTTGCAATTCCTTTGCAAGTTTTTCAAATAACTCTGATAAGTACTGAGAAGAAATGTAATCCATAGTGGTCTTTTAATCTATAGCCTATCAAATTTCTCTTTTCTCTTCTCAATTTCTCTTGCTCCCACATTTAGTGTAGAAATTTATAAACAGGCAGATTTTAATACTCATCTGGATTTAAACTGATACAAAAAGTGAGCGAGTGCAGCAATGAAAGCAAATACATATTCTAAGAAACTGAGAGTGTGGAACTTTCTAAGATGCGAGGCTGCAAAGCATCCATGACTCATTCAGAAAACGGAAGCATATTGTCACTGAATTGTCCAATCATCTCAATAAACAGTGCAAAATTTCAGGTGTAGCAAAATAGTAGGATTATGGGCAGCAGTACTAATGGGTTTCAAGTTCCTGCAACTCGAGGTCCCGGAAAAGTTTATATATTGATCGAAAGCTCTGAGTGGTTTTTTTATGATATTCTCAATCTTCCAGATACTAAACTTTCTCTTTTTAGTTTTAGTTACATGGAGAGGTCGCCATTCCATCTAACCTTTTCGGGGTGGGACATCTCTGATGCTGAAAAATAGAAGAGATGCAATGAATTTTCCACAGTCCGAGCCAAGAGTTCACAGACAGAAAACTGAATTTTACGATGCCTCTTCCATTTTCTCCCTATTAGAACATTATCTTCTCAACTTCACTTGGTATGTCCGCAAAAAAGAATGGCGTCCTTTATAACATCATGTTAGGAGTGATTGAAAAAATAACAGAGGAGAAAAGTGCAGCGAATTTTCTCATCCTTCAGTCTAACTATATTTATATGATATATATAGTTCACAACCAGAAAGGATTATACCGATTCACAACAAAAAAGAGGTATTCCCATTAATTAGATGTTCAAGGTCCAAAAATGCCTATATGGAGGTTAAGAAATATAGCTTCACAAAAATATCCTTAAAATGAATTCTACTGATGCAAACTTACAAACAGATGTCGGAAACAGGAGCATTTGTTACTGCAGATAGTTCATACATTTTTTTGGAAATAATACCAATAATGTACGAAACTAAGCATGGGCACATTGTACTATAATCTTTACAAAGTGCAATAATAATTCATAAATAAAAAATAACTCTGCTACAATTATAATAACACATTAAAGAAAATGACTCAATAGAAACTTCATATCAAATGACAGAGTAGTACTGCTGCATTTTGACAATCACTTACTAAAACAATCACCACAAAACTTGAAATAACGAACGATTTTTCTTTTCTTCTGATGCTGTGAAGTAATTATAAACATTCACAGGAAAATAATATATCCAAGTGACATATTAGAAAGAATAGAATGGGTTATACATAGAACTGAGTTTTAAAATTCGAGGAATTATTAAGATATGAATAATGATTTGTAAGACGAATCGAAATGCCAATATCATATAAGAAACATACTATTATAAATTATTTAGTTTCGTGATAGATTTATGTAAATCTCTAAAAAATAAAAACAGGCTAACACATCAACAAATTTCTAAAATGGAATTCAATTAAAATTAAATATTAAGCTGTAATAAAAAAAATATCAAAATCCTATATTTCTTTAAAAAAATATTTAGCTATTTCAAGTGAGATAATTATATAGTAAATTTGTTTTTCTCAATTGTAGCTAAATTAAACAATCTGTATTGAATTAAACCGAAAGTTAATTTCCAAAGAATTTAAAAATATAAATAATTGCACAGTACCAAATTTATATTCATATTTTGTGTAATTTAATCTAAACATTATCTGCTCTGGTATTTGTCATATCTCATGGGAGTTGAACATAATTTAATAGGCTATTTATCAAATTAGACCATAAGCCAACGATCCAGAAGAGTTTTACATAACAGAAGAGTAAATATATAGAACATATTATTTTAGATCTTTCTTCCTACATATTATTGACAATATGCAAGTTTTGTCTTCCAATCTACTCTCTTAAAATGATCTCAAATGATTTAGAATCAATAAATGGGACTTAATATACTGACCATCCGAGATATTATCCTAATTATATTAATTGAATTTTGTCCAAAAAATGTCCAAAATTGTCCAATGACCAAATTGATGAATGACCTCACGGAACTTCTCCCAAAGGGCTCTATATTTATTATGATTTGATTTCTACTAAAAAAACAATTAAAGAAGAATGAACACCTTAAATATTAAAAATTATAGACAAAAGAAATGAGAAAATGATCTGTAAAAATAAAAGAAAATTAATGATTTAAAAATATTTTTAACTAAAAATAAACGAAATGCTTTAAAATGTAAATTATTTTAAATATAAAGATGAAAATTATTTTTTATAGACGTAAGTTTGTATTTCTCTGGATTCAAAATAAATAGAAGTATCGTTTTAACAAGGAAACAGTTAATATTTTGCACATTTGATTTTTGAAGAATCTTATTCCTAAAATATTTTGGCGCATTCTCAATATTTCTAAACACGATGAAAGAAATCATCAATCATTTGCTTGTCAGTTGTTCTTGTGTTTCTAAAATGTCTGATCTTTCAATAACATATTAACTGTACGTCTGAGAAATTATGAAAGTGAACAGCTTAAATATTGAGCTTCAAATTTTAATCAACAGGATACTTTGTAAGTGAAAAAAAGTCAAGATCCGTATCTCATAAGCTCCGCATTCCTCAATTTCTTCATATTTTGGAAACAGTTAAGTAATTTCAATATTGAACAAAAATTTCGCGAAACTGGTGAACTGATGTCCTGACACACTCTAAAGCTTCTAGAAATGCAATTTTGAAACATATAAGTATCTTTAATATTCAAGGGAAGGTCATTATTTCTTAAAGAAAATTCCAGCAATTTAATATATACGAATTGTTTTTGACTTTTTTTGCGATTTTGTTCCTGACTTCCTACAGACCGAAGGAACTAAATTCCGAAAGCATGTTGGCTTTTTTATCGCTTTGAAAACTACAGAAAAACTACTACTAAAACTCTTTCAAGGAATCCAATATATGTTTAATCAAAAATTTAGAAAAAGAGTTCTTTGCAGTTTGTTAAAACAAGTAACATCGTTTCTGAATAGTTTCTGATGATTATCGAACTTTCTGAAGTGTTTCTTGAAGTTTAATAGTAAAACATTTGCTATTAAATTACGAGATTAATTAAGGCAAAGGATGTTCATTGAATTCGGGAAGACATTTTTGAAATATATATATCCACTTTAAATACTTATCTTAAAATGTCGCAATTATCTTATAATGCTCTTTTTTTCTCATTTGAAACTCATGCCTTATAAATATTTTGACTTATGAAGGATTTCTGGAAGACATACTTTTAGATGATAAATAAAAATCCAAATATTGCAGCTTTTTGTAAAAAAAAAAAAAAAAAAAAAAAAAGGGAATTTCAAAAATAAATTTGCATTTTATAACATTTTACCGTATTATCAAATATGGAAAAGGTGGATGTCATAAAAAGCGCTTAAGCATTTTCGGCAGGTAAAATGATTAAAAATTATGTGTTTTAAAGATGAATGAATTTCTGAATCGCGTCAATCAATAATATTAACACCACATTGATTAAGAAATATGTATGGCGTTACAAATGGTTGTTTGCAAACTATAAGGTATCAGAATATGGGATTGAAAGCGCAAAGGATTTTCTTCCAGCGAATTAAATAAAACAACGGATACAAAATTTAAATAAGCATTACAAATTTAATGGAATATATCATATCAAACTTATTTTGTGAATAACAGTTAGGGAGGCTTATATAGTTTCAGATGGCAATATCTTTGAACACTTAATTTATATATTCCAGAGGCTTTATATATTATTTCTTCCTATTTTCCCTTAGTGTATGTCCTAAAGTGTAATATTTGCGGTATTTTCATATATGCATAATTTGTATTCTATTATATGAGTGTTGTGTGTTTTATATAGTGAATCCTTATCCTTTATTTAATTCACATAGAAAGAGTCCTCTTAAATATGCGTTTTTAGAAATTCATTTTATTGCAGAAATGACTTGATACTGTATGCATAACCGTTGTTTCAAATTTGTTTGTTAATACCGTTGTTTAAATCTTGCCCTCATAAGTGTTGCTTACCGCATAATATAAGAATTATTCTTCTGTTTGAATAAATGGTTTTCATGAACAATTTGAAAAATATTATTTGGATATTTCTTGACAAATTTCGAAAATGAATTCGATACTATTTCCATCCTTGAAAATGAAAAGGCATTCTTGTTCCAGATTCTCATTAAGCTGTTGCAGAGCATTGTAGACACAAATAGTGCGAATGTGGCAAAGACTGTCGTTCTTTCTGACATTCTGTATGACGAACACAAAATTAAATGCCATTCAAATCGAGTGTTATTAAATATTAGAAAGGTGTTATAAATCTGAAATAACCCAGCTTCAAATGATCGGATGTATCAGTTTAACTCTCTAATTTTCCTTTTTGAAGAACATTTCACCTCAAAAATATATTGATAAACTGAAATAGTCTATTAGACGTAGGAATTTCTCTATGTATTATTTATTTATTGTTATAGTCTCATCTCGGAAAGAACCATAGCTAAGAGGATATAAAAATATATTTATAACAAAAATTCTTTTTGCAGCATCTAAATTGAATTGCTCCAACAAAAATGACATGCTTTTAGTACAAAAGTTACAACTTATCGAGGACTAAATGGATTTATATACTTTTCTAACCAAATACTTCTTTCAGAAGTAAAAGTTTTTAATTCAATTACAACAGCTCACTTGTCACTGGTACATACATATTGTGTATTTCTCAATTCCTGAATTAAAATGCTCAGTATTATTTGAGCTATGAAGTTTCCGCCACTGAAAATGAAACAGGTTGATTTGAAATGTTCATTAAAATAGACAAAATAATGTATGTACTGAATTATTGGGAATCCTATTTGTCCGAAGTTTGCTCTATGGTGATTAATGCAGTCTAGCTGCCTTGAGGAATTCCAATTCATTCAGAAATGCTCTGCATTTAGTTAATTGTTGCATTTGAAAGCTCTAAAATTCCAAATGCTATTTTCAGCAGCTTTAATAAGAACGAATTGAAAAGTCTGAAATATTTCCAGATTCGAATGTGCACATAAATTGGTTGACATTTTAAGCATACTGCAATACACTTCAAAATGAGCAAAAATAAGTTGTTGTAATGAAATGGTGATTAGTTTCATAACTAAAGGAAGTATTTTGCTTTCTTAATCACTTTTCGCAATCGCATGACAAAATACTGTCAATTTTACAGATAGCACTCAGTTAGATATTTTGATTTCTGGACTTGGTATTTTGCAGTTACCAAAAGCTTGAGAGCACATGATGTTAATCCGCAGATCAAATTTATTAAATAAATAAATTTTGCATTTAATAAAATTGCTTTATACCTGGATATATTTCTGAAAAGATGTCCACTGATCGTGCAAATTGGAATGGTGAACTTATCTATAATTTTCTAGAATAAAATACACAGCAAAAATATTCGAATTCAGTCGAGCAAATATATCTCCTTCTAAAAGGTAAAAGGAGAAATAAAGAAAATAATCATAAATAACATTCTGAAAAAGTAAAAGTTACTAAAATATTATTAGTTAGAGCAATTTATTTTTGATATATATATATATATATATATATATATATATATATATATATATATATATATATATATATATATATATATATATATATATATATATATATATATATATATATATATATATATATATATATATTGACGTTTTTTTATGATTTAATTCTAGATTTTAATACTCTATTTCGAAATTATTTATTCTTCTGAACAATGTTATTCTCTAAAAGTTAAGAATTATAGAGTTCAAGAATTCCGTTAACTCAATAATGTTTAGAATTACATTAATATTAGTTTTCGTTGTAGGAGGATACTGGGATCTTTTATATTTTATGAAATGATGTTTGACAATATTTATTCAGAAAGAATTCAATAACGCTTAAATTCGCTAGTATGAAAAGAGCCAATTAATATTCTCTTTTGTCATTAAAGACTGTTCTTCTGCAGTAGATAATGTTTCTTATTTTCTGTTATAAACATGAAAGCCTTTTTGTTTGCAGTTCAAATAATTTATAAGCTTCTGTAACCAATACATTTTATTAAATTTTGATGAATGGCTTTGATAACTTCATTGTAATACTGAACAAAATATAAATCAAACGGTGACAATTGAGATGGGTTTTTTTAAAATTCATTTGAATAACTATACTATTCATCCTCTCTGTATGCATATGATGTATCATTAAATCACAACTACTTTTTAATTTTAGATTCCAAGAAAACCTATGATTCTCTACGAATTTATCCTAAGAATTTTTTACAAAACATTTGATATTGATGTATTAAAATTGTTATCTTCTTTCTATTTTTGGCGAATTCAATAGATTCTACACAGTTTTGACATATTTTATAAGGTATAGAATTCATTCATTCAGATTTTATTTTGATGTGATTCGCAAGAAATTTATTGTGATGATTTGACGATTCGATGATGTATTCTGTATTAAAATGAAAAATAATAAAATCATTTTAAACTGAGCTTTCATTCGAGCCCTGAAAATTAGAAAATATTTCTCACTATGTATCGGTAGGAATAACGCGCAGTTTTAATGATTTCAACGGATATCCACAAACATTTTTAATAGTGATCCGACCACCAAGATAAGCTGTTCCAAGCTTTTTGTAAAACAAAAAAATGTGAAGAATGCATTTAAATTAATTTTTAATTCTGCTACTTAATAGCATTCTACTATGATTATTATCAATTTAGTTATTAAAATAATTATTTAAATTATAAATAAGAAAATATTTCCCTTATATATTTTTATTTTAATCTATACTGTATGTTTATATCATTGTTCAATTTTTGTGAACAAATATATATAAAAATCGTTTGAAATACAAGAAAAATTACAGAACAAGTAAGTTCAAGTCTAAAATTTTATTACAACTTATCATTAAATATCTTAATTACATATATTTAACCATTTTATATGTAATATGAAATTGTACATTATATATGTGGTATATCTAACTATATTTTCATATATTACATATAAAAAATTCAATAAATAAATTAAATTATCAACTAATTATTAAACAATTCAAAATTAATTAAAAAAAGACAAAACTATAAATGGCGTTAACATGGATCACTGTACAGTCAAATACAAATACATCAAATACAAATCCATGTTCTATGATTATTTCTCACGAGCTGCCCATTTTGGTATTAGAATACTTTTTTGTTTAATGCGAAAAAAAAGTTTAGACGCTTAAAACACAAACTCGATTATTTAAGAAAAATCAAATAATCCCACGCCCTTTTTTTTAGAAAAAGAAAAGCATATAAAATAAATCTTCCTGCGTTTAAATACTACTCGACAAGTAGTGACGGCTAAAGCCATCAAAACTAAATGAAATGTCTTTAAGGAAATAGACAAAATTCAAGAACTATGTCCAAAAAATAATTCCTAATTTTATAAGAATAGCTTAGTTTTGCGGAAACATCAGATAACGCTTTTTAAGGAAAGAAATTCTTATCTCCTCGATATTCTCAGAAAAGCACTTGTCCTTTAAATCAATATTGAAAGGATAAGAAGATAGAGTGCATTAAACAAAGATATTCACTTATCCTCTTATCTTTTGAACGAAAAGTACTTTTGTCTCTTCCTGTTCTATTAGTTTAAACTTTTAGAAAATCGGGCAATATCTTCACATTTTTTTAGCAGTAAACTGTACTTAACGTTATTAAGGAACCTTTCAAATCAACATAATAAATGTTCAAATAACTGATTTGTTAAAGCACAATTTGATTTTAATTAATTTATAAAAAATTAGGGAATTAAAATGATTTCAGATTATTATATCTTAATTGTTAGTGAAATATAAATACTCTCAAGGGGTATATTAAGCTGATGGCCTTCTAGGTACAGATAAGATGATAAATGATCAGGAGCGCAAATCGCCAAAGACAGTCATTAAAACAATATATTTCTCTGCTGTAAATTGATAAGGATAGTAAGTGGAGATCTTGACCTCCTCCCTGTGTCATTACAAGGTTTTTGGGTTCCTCTCTTTTTCTGTAAGTATTAATATCAAAAGATCATACAACCTAAGAGATTCGAGTCTTTTCCACGAAAAATTGTTTCAGAAAATATCCAGTAGTTGAAATTGGCTCAAGTCAATCAGAATTGGATTTTAAGTAATGGAGAATGCGAATTTATTCCTTATGTTATTTAGTTTTAAAAATATCAAAAATGTAAACACAATGATCATTATTTGAAATATCAGTTCATAAGTAATATATGTAATACATGATATAAGGAAACAGCTGTGGAATTTTGAGACAATTTTTTTTTCTTGCTAATCTCAAGAAAACATTCCAATTTTTTTTGTTTTGCTAAGATTTCGTTGCCCAAGACAAGGTGAGAGGAGCACAGTGTACCAAAAAGGATGGCAGAAAACAGGAAAGAAAAAGTGTGAGAAAGTATTATGAACTTATATATGTTTACAGGAGAATATGTCAACAATGCATTTTAATTCTGAAGGGTGGGGGAATATAGCCCTTGCAATTAAGAATTTAAAGTGACAGTGAAGCTGGAGTTCGAATCATTAGAAAATAATTTTTAAAGGGTAAACTAATTAGAATTTACTATATATATCGTATCTAAAAATAAAATTACACGTTTCAATTTTTTTTTTAATTCTGTTTTTACGATTTATTTCCATTTTTAAAAACTATAAAGATAATATTTACCACAAAATCTTTCTATTTGTATGAATGATTTACTATAAATATCTAGAGCATTGGTGTCCAATGCACATTTGAAGTCAAATGCGCACTTCCAGAAATTATTAAATGCTGAGAAATAAAATAAATGGTATAAAGACATCTGAACCAATAGCATATAAATATAATACCCCCCCCCCTCTTTTTCTGAAAATTAAATCTTCTGATAATAAGAAATATTTAATATCTATATGGGATTCTTTTCAAATAACTTTTCGCTTTACAACTGTTATTTTGATATATTGTTGCAGGTAATTCTACCCATTTATAAACGTTATATCTATAAGTACAAAAGCTAATTTTATATGCATGAGATAGACAGTTCATGCTTAATATGGTGTTTAATCTTAAGGAAATATAATGTTACTAAGAAACTTTTCTAACTTCTAGAAAGGAGATATTAAATTCGGATTTCGGATGTTTTATATATTTGAAGGTAACTTCAATAATAAGGAACTAATTTTTCATTATAGTTCTAAAAAATCATGTATTATTGATAAAAAATATATATAATTTCCAAACACTAATTTTTAGTTATAGTAATATTTTAAATTTAACTTCTCAGAATTGATTTCTGACACTTTTCAATTTATATGCTGATGAGGACGAACTTTTCTGATCATGCTTTTTTAAAGAGCAATGCACGTGTCTATATATGCGTGGAAGGAGGAATATGTGGAGAAATTTCTGCAAAACGTGTTTAAAGAGGTAAAAGATTTTCAAATATTCATGGTTGTCCACCTTTCCTTTGTTGTCAAAAACTGTTAGCACAGAATAAAAACAAAATATTTGTATGAAAAAGGTTATTTTATTGAACCGGCAAGATAAATAAATTTCTTTTTTCTAGATCAATTAAATTTTGAGAGTAATAGAAGCATAACTTTTTCCTTTCTTCTGCTGTAATAAATTTCACATTGAGCAGAAATATTTTTTTTTTTCTTTTTTTCTTTTTTTACAAATTACAAATTTTAAACTCCAGAATGTGAAAAGAATTTTTACAGGAGAACTGAGAATATTATAAATACACCTTCTAGAAACCATCTATTTCAATCGTTTTACAAAGTGAAATTCCGAAGTTGAAAATTATGTAAAGTGCAAATCGAATATTCGATTGTCAATTAAAAAATCATTATCGAAAATTACATGGAATTGAAAAGAACTAATAATAACGATTTAAGTCTGTATATTTAAAAGAATCTTGAACTAATCCTTTTAAAAATAAATTAAATAAAATAAAACAAGGAAAAGTAAATAGAAAAGTAGATATTTTTTGGATGCGAATGCTATATATATATATATATATATATATATATTCATTCTGAAGTAGAAATATTTTTGAATTCCGAATGAATTTTTATAAAAATATAGATAGAATTCTGATACTGACGATAATTAACAACATACATAATTATATTTCCCAATTATATTTTTATATTAACTAATATAATTTCAAAATAACAATTATAAAAAAGTGAGAATTCTTAAAGGTTAATAGGCTGTACATTAATTTGAATCAAAACTTTAACTAACCAAGGAATTCATTTTATCATAATTCAGTTTCTCTGGAAAATGATGCAAACCATGCTTGAGGAAATCGTTTTCTAGACATTTAAACAAATTTTATTTTAAATTAGAAATCCAACCTATCTTAGAGGTTTTCCTTATCCACATCTATTATTAATGATCTGATTATATGTAGATTAAATTATCTTATTTATAACCATAGTTATTTGTTAATAAATAGAATGAGGGATTATTTGTCCAGTAAACATAATGAGAAAATTTTAAAAAATGATTTAACAATTTTTGAAAAATAAGTAATTTTATTAGTAAAGAGTATTTTTCGATTTCGTTGTTTTAGCATACTTGGAAATCAATTTTTATATCGATATTTTGAATATCTTAAATGCTAGAAAGAGAAAAAAATGCAAATTGTTTAATAATTAAATAACAACTATTTGACATTTTTTTTTTAATTTTTAAAAATATGTCGTTCAATTTGGATAGTAATTAAAACAAACTTCCTAACTATCGATAATGCTTTTGCAATTCGCAATCAAATATTCGATTTGTGCATTACAAAGAATTGTCCACTTCAGAATAGCTCTCCCTAAAATGGCTGAATTAGACGATTTCTTCGTGGAAAGCGTAATTATTATATTCTTAGCTCTCAAGTAAAAATTTAATGCACGAAAGGAATATGCATAGACCGTTTATTCAATAATAAAAGCAAGAGTACAAAATCTAATCCAATTTTCTAAATCACTTTATCTGAATAGTAGTCCCATCTGAGTAATATCAATTGAATCAACCAATTCAAAAGCATTCTATACCCATAATATTACAAATAAATTATCGTAACATATTTATTACAAAACTTTCAGGCAAAAGAATGCATGAAAGAGGAGAAGAAAATTGGTAACTATTTTTCTTACCACAGAATAACTAAAGTATGATTTCTACAAATAAAACAAGGAATAGCATACCTTTGAAAGCATTTACTGGGAATGGGTTAGTTTAAAATTATTCTTGCTAGTACTTTGAGTAATTCCATGATGCAAATATAAATAATATGTTGATATGTTTGATTTTAATTGTATGAGATTGGTATAGATTTAAATAAAATGTAAACAAAATTTTAAATCTTAAAAGAGCGCAGACATATAAATTCATCGGTTTAGAAATAGGCTAAAATCAATGTTCTAGGAAATAAATTAATTATGCTAGGGGAAATATTTTGAATTTGCAATGCGATTTTTCTTTGCTGCATTTTTCAGTAATATTTCAAAGGGAATTTTTTGAAGATTAAGCATAAAACTGATTCAAATCATTATAATAGTCTGTAAATTTATCTTAATTAATATATTATCGCTTCATTTCAGAAATAAGCATCATTCCAATGTACATTTGTTTAAAAAATCTGAAAATCTCTCATATGTGATTTATAGCTTCATGTTCAGTGCGATGCAGTTTATAAGAAAAAAACTGAAGATTGATAAAATTATGGCCAGCTCAAACTCCTATTAAACTCAAAGAATAGACATTGTTTAATATTTGACTGTAACCCAGATCAAAAGTTTTTTGCACTTAAGCAGCATACTTTTCATGAAAACATGTTTCTAAAATCTCTTTTATAAAGGAATTCAACAAATGAACACTGTATGAAATTGCATTTTTAATATTTAAAAGCAATTAATGATTGGATAGCTAAAAGCAAAAATAAAAATGAAACAATATATGCAATAAAACTCCAACTCCCGAACTTAACTTCATTTCACAATTCTCTAGTTAACTATGAATAATCATTACATTTCTAAAAAATGAATTTATCCAGCACACTGCAGTTACAAATATGGAGATATAAACCCACCATATAATATTTATGTCTTCTATACCTCCTGGAAGAAACCCTATCCGGACAAAAGACAGAAGATAGGATTTGTAAGATGGAATATTTATGACAATAGAAATGAAGATTAGTCTGCTACCACCAATCACATTATTTTCTAGAAAGCACAGCATGGAAAATCCGTTTGCTACTAATATAATCTTCTATAAGGATTTATGTATATATTATATATATATTAGCGATGCCATTTATATATTGCGTATATTGAAAATAAATGGGCATATAAATGGACATATTTGAAAATAAATGAGCATATAAATGGACATATTTGAAAATAAATGGTGTCCATTGGACACCATTGGAATGAATGAACCGTGAATGGACACAATCCATCGCAATTCCAAGTTTAGAAGTTATTCCGGAAGAATATTCAGCAACATCAAAATTTCTGAATTTTCAGTAGATAATTAGAAATATTATTGTAATTTCTTTAAAATGATTTAAAGCTGACAATAAAATAAAATGAATAATTAATGTAATGTATCCAAGATCTCTCTTATTAGTTTTATCTTAAAGATAATTGTAGCTGATAATAAGCATCGTTAAAGCAATCATAATTTGTTCCTTTGGCACAAATTATATAATGTATAAGAATATATAATGTAACTGCAAATTTCCTCTCGGGAAGCTGGAAGACAAAGATAGAGCTCTTTACATCTAAGTTAGTATTTGGCAACATAAATTGTTGATGTTAGAACCAGTCAAAATTAGGGCCTGAAAATCCCTTTTCCGCCTCTAACTTCTAAAATACTAAGATTGTCTAAAAACAGTTGTTCATCTTAATGAGGCGCTAATTTGACTAATTGGATTTATTTTTCTCTTTTCAATATTAAGAAAGTTTTAGCGAAATGAAAATTTCAACCTCCCCCACCCACCACCCTTTTGAGCTTGATGAGCCATTTACGAATTTGTCAGCGATTTTTTATATTTCTAACAACATATTCCAAGCCAGTTAAAATCCAAAAAAAATTACACCAGTTATTCTATTTACAAGATAACAAGAGAAAAGCGTTGTACGCATATATAAATATAAAGTTTTGAACAAAGGATGATTTTAGGTCATAGGGACCAAGATCGGTAAGGAACTGAAATTTTCTTAGACTTGTTAGGAGAATCATTGCAATAGGTAGTCTTCTATAGGAATCTACCTAAAATTTTATGATAAGTGGTTTCTATTGTGACGAATATCTGTTACAATGGTTACATAATTTATTTCAAATGTCAGTGTTCATTGTTTTGCATTAATTTTTAAATAGAAGTTTATGATATAATAAAAGAAATAAGACATTCTAGAAACGGAAGCAAAAAATAAAACTTTAAATTTTAAGAAAAATTAAAATTTTTATATCGAAATGAATACTGAAATAGAAACCGAATGAAACATCAATAAATATTAGATAAAATTAACGCAAACACATTTAAATATATGTAGGTATTGATTTGTAAAATATATTTCAAATTTGATAAATAAATAAATGCCAATCTGTTAAAGGCAACAAAAATTATTACCGTCAGAAAATAACTATTTAATAATAGTTTATAATATTGGTTTTTATCTCTCACAAATATATGCAGTCATTAAAATTTATGTTTTAAAAGTATCTTCAATGTATGCTTCTTCGGTTAAATTGCATTCCTGTTATTAAAAGTATAGACTGATGGACAGACACAAATAATTAGTTCAATATTTTGTAGCCTGGTACACTTATATATTTCAATGAACAGGCAGCAGCAACAATATGTTATTGAATAATTCTAAAATTTGAGTGTTATTTTTTTAGTTCATGAATTAAGAATTTATTAGGAATAGACGTACCATTTCCTGATTGTTTCTTATTTCTTGGTTCTTCATGTTGATATTGAAATGTCATGTTGATTGAAACATATTTAAAATGATTTTGGCAAATTTTGAGAACATATATCTGATATTTATAAATTAAAATCTTCGTTTATAAAAAGAATTTGCCATTCACTAATTTAATAAAAAATAATAATAAATATTTATTTTTACTTTACCGACTTGATTTATTTGTGTGTCAAAGTACATGAAATTAACTCTTTTCACGCTCGTACTAGGCATGCAGATTAGTAATCTATACTTATAATAAAGCTCAATGTGTGTGCGTGTGTGTGTTGGCGCTCTACAGGCCAGGTCATTTGACATACAGCTACCAAATTTGGTACATGTATACCTTAGAGGTCGGGAATGTGCACCTGGGGTCCCTTTTTTTGAAATTTTAATTAGAATTTTAATTATTAATTAAAAACTAACTTTCCCACCAAAAAAAATCTTCCATTTTCCCCACCGCCAACTTTTCCGCCAAAATAATCTTCCATTTTCCCCAACACCAAATGATTTAGGCTTTAGTTCTTTTTTTCTCCCAACAGTAATGAGGCTAGGGTTAAGATTTTTCGGCGGATTATTTCAAACGATTCTGTTTATTTTCTTAATGTTTTATGCATTTAAAATTAAACATTGTTAATTAATCCCTGTTTCAGATTCATTCTGAAGTACTTTTGAATTAAAATAACACAGAATAAAGGAAATTAAAAATGTATAATCTGCATAGCGTTACCCCAACTGGCGTAGAAAAATTCACGCATTTGCGTTACCGTAAAAGGCGAAGAAAATTCACGCATGCGCACTGTGTTCTGATTGTTGGCATGGCAACCATTATCAACGGACGATTTAAATTACTTTTAGGTTAGTTGTATGCTTTTGTAAGTAAATTGTATTTATGTTAGTTATATATTTTTTGTATATGCTTATAGTTTTAAGTACATCGTTTTTTAAGTAGTTTTTTTAAACCTGTTTTTGACCGATTATTTTAAACGATTCATTTTATTTTCTTAGTGTTTGATGCATTTAAAATGAAACATTGTTAATGAATCGATCCGTTCATGATGAATCTGAGAAAATTTTGTTGACAAATTCTTGAGATATTACATAAATTAAGAAAGATATTCTTTAGTGCCCATAAAGTTTAAACGCTCAGTGACTCTATTATCAGTAATCATATTATTAAAAAAAATGCTTTGTTTCAGTAAAAAATATTATTATATTAATTGCAGATTAATCCTTTACACTTTAATTTAAAGCATAAATTCTACGAGGGGTAACAAAAAATGAGAGAGATACATATCACGTTATGACTGAAGGCCTTTATAATATTATGAGTGAATTATATGACTACCAAAATTTGAAGTTTTAAAATATTTTGCTGAATAATCTATTAAAGTTGGAATTGCATAAAATATTTAATTATTAAAATTTTAACGAACATTAAGATTGGCGAACCGGACGGTCGCCAAAGGCGGCTAGTTCTTAATATTTCTTAAAGAAAATAACTGTATCTAAAGTGGGAAAGGTTACAAATACTGCATTCAAAGTATATATCATCACTAGCTACACATATTGCTCATGTATATTTCCAATAATGAATGCCTTCATAGAAAAATTGCTCAAATTTTGAGGATATCCAATCAGCAAGTCATTTTTCAACATCTTCGTATTTCTTGAAGTGTTACTGGAAAGGTGTTTGAGACATCGATGAATACAGTATAAGTCCAAAGAGGTCAAATGTGGTGAGTACGGCAGACAGGGGAGAACTTACAATTAATCTACAGAAATGATGTCTTTGACGCCTATCACTGTGTGGAATGAAACATTGTTTTGCTACAAAATTGTTTTTCTGAGTCTTCCAGCCACATCTGTATGCTTTGTCGGCCAACGAACGATTCGAATTCCTCACTTGTTGCTGATAGTTTTGTTCATTGTTTCATCTGATTATAGAAATTGCACCACAGTATTCTGATCACGACAAATGCAAAAGTGTGAAAATAATGCACACTCATGTTTGAATTTGTTTCCGAGAATTGTCGCTCCAAATATTCACGATGATACGACAGCTTGCACTTGCTTTTTTATGTTAATTACAAAAGAAAAACTGCAAGAGTCTCACATATTCTTTATTTTGTTTGAAACTAGACATGTTTACCACACAAACAAATATCAAGTAAACTCGAAATCTGATGCCCTTCAACAGATTTTTGACATGTACTGTTCTAAAAACTGACATAATAATTGGTACTGTAAATCAATTCTCACTTCCAACGCCATTAAAAAGAAGAAATTAGAAAATATTAACCCGCACTCCTAGTAATCTAAAATGAAGTAAATCAGATTCATTATAGAGTGGTCCAAAAAATTACCTACCATCTGAAGTCCACTATGAACTCTTCATTGAATTTAGTCATGGACTCTTCATGACTAAATACCCCCAAAACGGATGGAGTCATCTAATTAGATAGTAGAGAAATACAGCAGTCACGTGTTTCAATCCGAAATTCACTATTCATGAACTTTATATGTTAGTATTATTCTGATAAAAGGAATTCATAATAATATAATAACTTAAAAATCTCTTCAACAACATTTAAAAAACAAATGTTAGTTTTGCTTCGAATAAGGAAAATGTATTCGTAATATTTTTCAACAAGAATAAATAGTTCGTAATAAAAATTATATTTCTTAAAATATATGTATTATTGCAACAAGTTATATATCTCCTATCTGGAGATATATTAAACATTAATTCTGTAAATTTGATGATTTATCAATGGTTCTACTAGAGTCTAGCTTTTTTTCTCAGCAAGTTAAAGTTTGGAACATTTCCATTCTGTTGGAGAAAAAAATTGCGATGCACCTTCCTTTTAAATCGCTCTGCCCTGACACTACACAGGATAGATGGCACCGTCCATTTGAGAAAATGACTCTTGGAGCCACCATAGAACGGCTGAGCCGGTCATCGAGATTCCAATTCCTTTAACTGACTTGATCATTAACAGTATAACTCGGCTTCTGTAGGGTTAATGAAAAGATATGCTTTGATGTAAAATACAATACAAACGAATATATAATGCATCAAACTAAATTCTTACTTTTATTCTATTTATATTTTTATTCTAAAACTATATTTTTAAAGTTTTTTGGTTTCTTTAAATGTCCACAAACCTTAAAAAAATTGTATTTTTATTATATTATGTAAATTTTTAATACATTTTATGCAAAATTTTGGTATATAGGGTACACAATCAATGAAAAGGGAGATTAATTTTAAATTAAAGAAACTGTGATGCGAAGAACTGAGAAAGGAATAAACTATAACAAATTCTTTCAAATACAAATAAAAGTGTGCATCAATAACGGTTTTAGTGAGAAAGGACCTATATTTCTTTCTCTTTTTAAAACAATTTGCTGTTCCCTTCTTTTATGGTAAAACAAATGCTATGACACTTTTTAATCTAAACTTCTTTTTTTTTTCTAAAAAGAAAATTTATTTGAATGACATGTTGAACGCATTGCTTGTGACAAAAAATTAAATGCCTATCAAATTCCTTTCTGACGCAGAAATGTATTTGGAGAATAGTAATGGCTACAAAGGAGGGATTTGTTAAAGAAATACTGAGCCTCCCTAACGATCAACTTGGTGACTTCGGCTTTTTTTTTTTCACAAAAGATGATTATTTTTATGTGCAATAAAAATATTTTAAAAAAAACTGCATGCACTTCCTGTGTAGAGAAATATATTTTTTGCCCTCAGCAAATTATGCGTTATTAAGGTTCCTTCCTGAATTATCGATAATATCTACATAGTTAGAAAACTGAAAAGCTGATAAAAAGTCTTAATCATGGAGAGTAATTATATGAAGTATGATCAATTCTGTAAGTAAAAAACTAATCAAGGTTAAAAAATAATGTTAAGTGCCCTTTTTATTTCAGCAGCATTTTTTCATTAATTGCTTCTGAAAAATAATGTGAATAGCATTATTAAATATTAAATTAGAATGTTATTTTAGAAAAACTATGACTGTAATGTTGTATTATATTGTTGCATAAGTAATGTTTTTTTAGTTTTTATACAATCTATGAAGTAAAAAGTCTGAAATGACAGTTTTAAGTAAAATTTTGTATGAAAACTTCTTAAATATATTTTGTGGAACAATACCTTTTAAAGTTTCATTTTTACTACTCCATTGCCTTCAAAGCTGTTTGCACTATTTTTTACTGCTTAAAAATGTATTTATACGCAGAAATGTAGCACCAATAAAAATGATATTTATCACCTGTATCCGAATCAAACTGGAAGATTGCATTTTATATCCCCAAATATTATCCGATATATCAGTACCAATATTTTTAAAAAGTTGAAGGCCAATGTTCTCTTTAGTGAAATATTCTTTCTGCAGTTTTCTCATTATAGGAGATTTATCTTCAAGAGAAACGCAAATGCAGGCCAGCTCCTCCCGAAAGTCTTCCATTTCTCGAAGCCGTAATCAGACTTCTTGCTCAGATGATACCTTGCTGCTCTATGGTTTTGACTTACCTAAGATATAACACTTCCGTTTATCACAAGTCATTGATACATGGAGTTGGTATGAAAAACACGAGCGCCAGAAGGCATTCTCCATATAATTAGATATCAGAAGACATATGTATGCCAACAATATATTAAAGTTAGTACAAATATAATTCAAGAAATTATAATGAATAAAATAATGAATATATTTTTATCACTGATATACTTTTTATTTCATTCGATAACAATTTTTCGCCTTTGTTGTATTCACAGCATTCCTTGTCCTAACAAAAAATTGAATCAATCGCATAACAATATTACCATTCAAACTTTCACTATTCAAAGAATTTTATGAAAACATATAGAAATACAGATGATGTGGTTAAATTTGGGCTTCTTGATGAATACAGCATGACTTCTCAACTAAGGTCCAACAATTTTTTACGTTTGAATAAATATCTGCATGACCTTTCACTGCCAAGGAAAACCATAAATTCTAAATATTTTACCAATTAAAGGTAATTTTCTTAGATTATTTTAAATAATTTATTTATTTTTAATAGTTAACATTGAAAGCAAATAAATATAATTAATATCTTTGTAATTCTAACAAACCAATGGCATTATTTTTTTTCACGAGTTTTCGCATTCAATCTGATTTATAATGGTTATTCAGCATTTCTCCAGACCTTTTCAATTGATGTTATGACAAAAAAGGAAATTTCCATCAACAATTTTTCTATCGTTTTAAAAGGGTTAATTTTCAATACGTTTGAGGTATATATCGCAAATATGATATGCTGCTTTCAATGATTTTTTTTCTTGTAGAACTGAATTATAGAATTTTTTTTTTTTCAAAATTCTCAGTTTTACAACTGTCTAATTCTGGTTGCAAAATGAGTTTGAATCATTTCAATCCACTTAAAAAAGTCAGTATGAAACGGTTATAGCAGTCATTTAATCATCCTCAGATTGTGTTGATCGGCTGAATCTTTGATTAAAATCAGTAAAAAGAAATATGGTAAACCAGTACTAACAAGTGAGTAATTTTAATCAATCAACATAAAAAATTCTAAATATTACTCTAAGATAATTAACGCTTTTCTATCCTTTATGACAAGAAAATAAGAAAAAAATACTGAAATCTTTTCCTCTCGCCTTGTTATAAACATCACCATGCATACATCTTCAAATAAGATTATGCTCCACTTCCGGTAAAACTTAAGCTAAAGTATCGGGAAACTAACATCAAATGATAGAATATACTTACAGATATTATTTAGAATGACAGTTTAATCACTGTTAATCAACATTGTAATTATTTTTGCACGAACTTTATAACTAAAATAAGGCAGGGTAGAAAAAATTTTGCTGAGATGAGTTAGAAACAAATTCACATAAAAAGTAAAAGTAAAAGATTTTCAAACACTTTTCTCATAATCTCTTTCAATGTAATACTAAGCCATGTGTAGCATCTTTTTTCAGGATATGTAGGAGCCACAGAATGTTGTCAAGTAGCGGATAATATTAAGACCTGTAAGCCATAAAACATCAGGGAACTTCATTCTCTGGAAAGGGCTCATTCAGAGGAGAAGGAGTCATCATCATTTGGGCTTATCTCAAGGCAATTATTAGACTTGCAAGTGATTATGGTAGGATTATTAGATCTTTAAAGGAGTAAGGTAGTATGTACGTGCAAGGGAAGAACTAACACTGTATGTATTAAATTAAGATATCCGATAACGTTCAAAGACTTTTATTTAAATATAGATATTTTAAGCAACATCTTTCTATTTTCAAGTGACATTTAAGCAGAAAAATAATTTACGGTACAAATAGATTTGTTAATTTAATAATTTTTTTTAATATTTTTAAATCAGATTTTTTTTGTTCCAAATTTGACCTTTTTTCACACATACTTAATACAAAATCAATGACCTGTATGATATATATTTCAGTATATATACTCATTGATGTATTGACCAGAGACTGAAACAAACGCTTAGGAATAACTCAAAACTCTAGCAAATTACAAAAATTTTTAAAAAGTGCAAAAGTTTACAATGCTTCATCAATGCTCTTATATTTTGGTTCATTCACTATACAGTATTAGTACAATATTACAGTACAGTACAATATTAAATGATCTCAAATGTCAGATTGATATTTCGATTAGTACTTTAGTAATCGTGTTTGTAAAATGAACATCTTTGGAAAACCCACATTATGAGAAGAATTGTATTAAAGGTTTTGTTTTTAATTTTCATTAAGAGGGGGAAAAATATTTTTTCTTCCTAGATTGGTCAGTTCTTCCTTCTTTTTGTTACTCGTAATTTACATATTATTTTTAATTTCTAAATTTGAAAATATGAAAATATTTGTTCTCCTTCATTCTCCTCATATAATATGTATCGATTTTGATCTGCTATGCAGATAATATAAATAGAATTTGATGTGTGGTAGTTTTTTAGATTTGAAGTGTATGTTATCAATGACTAAAGGCATTTGTATTAATTAATATTTGTAAGAAGTTTGATTTAGATGATGTTTATAAGTTTATTACCTGAAACTAAAGCAATAGTGAAAAATTCCAGGTAATATAGAGATTTAGAATTACCTAAATTTGAAACAACGTCATCAAAAGCAAAGAAATTCATACTAAGAATATTCAAAAACAATATCTAGTATATAGTAAAAGAAATGAAGTAGAAAAATATAAATATTTTAAAAAAAACTAAATAAAAATGATTATACAGACTATTATTTAGATTTCATTTACTGCTGTTAAATTCCATTAAAATAGCTATAATTTTATTTCTCTTTACATATTTTTATTTTACAACTTCTCCTAGAGAAAAAATAAAAACGGTTTTTGAGAACGTAAAAAAAGGCTTTCATCTAAAACATTAAACAATATTACAGATTTTCGACTCCCCTAAAGTCCTGTAATGCTGCCACATCCCTACGGGGGAATGTTCCTGGGCTGAATGGACGAAGTACGTCGGGAGAGTATTCTCCTGGTAAGGTCACCCAGGACGTGAAGGTCATTCTATTATGCTCAGCTAAATGCAATGAAGGCATGAGCTAAAGTCAAACTTCAGCCTCTGGAGCGTTAACTCAATTGGAGGAGCATTATTTACATAGGAATATTTGTCAGAGTCCATAGATATTGAAAAACAAATTGGCCCAATGCAAAACTCTGAAATACATTTAATTATAATTCATTAAATAAGCGCGGGTCCTCATTCATTATCACATAATAAGTGTGCCGTTAAAGGCTATAAATAATTTTCAAGTCATGCATTCCTAAAAGAAGATTTCCTCTAACCTTTCCATTCCTAATAAGATTTGAGTTCAAGTACTTCAGAATATTGGAACGCCAGAGTTATGAAAAAAACCTAAACCTTCAAAAACCCTAATGACAGACCATGTTCTTAAGACTTTCATACAAGAACTAAATGAACTAAACTGTTGGGTTTTGAAGCAAATATATTCTCAGACATTCTTTGAGAGATCTTAAGAAACTTTCCTGTGGTTCCAGACTCCCAACTACAATTCAATCAATCACACTTAAAAAAATGAAGATGAAATTTCGCATTGATATCCAGGCATCTCGGGAGCTCGCTTTGTTTTCTTGGACGGGCGGTTTTACCATTTCAGAATTAATAGAATTAATTCAAAAGTTTTGTTCGATATGCTTTGATGAGCATTATTCTTAAATTGATACGATAAAAAAATCATTTGTATTCATTAAATTTCATTAAATTTTTAAAACTATTATTAAAACGATATCAAAATATTTTTCGTTTAGGAGTGTTTTATTTACGCTTGTAAATAAAATACTCCTATCTCTTCAAAGAACGGAACACTGTTTGCTTCTTGTGTGACGAAAAGTGAGACTTCACCAAATTTTAAGAAGTACCCAAAACAATTGAATTTAAGTACACGGTTGAATAGGTAAAGGAGTTTAAATTTTATTGAGGACAGTTTAACATGGGAAAAGAATGAAGAAAAGGTGTTGTTTAAAGTGGAACAAAGGTAAGTTATGTGATTCTCCAGAGAAAAGTTTTGGGCCGCATATAAAGACAAAGCTAAAAAATTTCAAATTGAAGTAATTCTTTTAAGTTATATGTATAAAATTAAATAAATATAATTTCATCCTTCCTTATTCTTTACATCTCGATGCATAATTATTTTCTCTCCGTAGAAAATTGAGAAACAATTTACGGAAAATCAAGGCAAGTCATATATGAAGATTCAGTTCATAGTAACTCGATGACTTTTCATGGTTTTGAAACTTTTGGTAAGATTAAAAAAAGTATAAACAGAGTGATTCATGCTGAATATTACAAAAAATAGCATAGTACGATTTCTGAAATTAATTTATTCAGATCAACCAAATTTATTCTAAAACAACAATTATACGAGTTTCATCTGGCTGCAATGAAAATTCTTCTAATAAAGGAACAAACCGCTGGAGATCGTTTGAAGAAACTGTTTATAGCCGCCATTATAAAAATAGATTCATCCATGTGTTCCATGAGAAAAAATTCTGTATTTTTTGGAATTTGCCAAAATATCTTGGATTATCGTCATTTAAAGATATTTTCTCGTGAAATTTGGTAATGAACCGCTGCATTGTCACAACATCGAATGGTAGCTGAAGCTGTTTCAAGACAAGGGCTACTTATGTAAGAAAAGAAGCCTAGGAAAGACTCCCGCCAAAACAGAAGTAGTTAAAAAATCTATGAACTGTTTTAATGAAGCCTGGAAATATCAACATAGAAATGAATCTGCCTCAAATAATGTTAATGTGTGTGTTGCGGAGACATCCATAATTCATTTCATGTACATTTCATATGGTACAGGCTTTAAAACCTTTCAACAAACCACTGTCTAAAGATTTCTGTGTTTATTTGTAACATAAGCTGGTGATGAATGTTTTCACGGACAGACGTATGTTCACAGATGAAGCCATCTTTCACTTATGTAGCAAAATTAACCATCATAGGTATATTTTACGATTTGAGGCAAGGCAAATTCAAATAGAATTAAGAAACATCAGAGTCATTCTGCAAAAATGAAATTTCTTTGCATCATGACCAACAATTTTGTTTTTGGTACTTTTTTTTTCTTTCCTGGAAAAATCGATTAATGGATTTATTTACCATTAAATGCACTCAAAGTGACTGTTCTCTCAGTTATAGGAAGAGATTCCTGATTCCATTCAAATGCAAGACGGTGCACCACTTCATTGGCATAATAGGTAAGTTAATACAAGAACGATGGTGCACACTATTGCTGAATTGGCCATTCTGTGACAAATGATATGTCATTGAATAATTATTTGCCGATATACGATATTAGATGTAAGCAACTGAAACTTTTTTCTATGTTGTTTCGTTAAAGACTTTGTGCCTTACCCCCACTTTTCATGACTTAAAATAACTGAAGCAGCGAATAATTAACATCCTGGACTCATTAAAGGGCATCACTAGCGTGGCAAGAACTGAAATGCCGCCAAGACATTTGCCCGATCACTGAAGGAGCACACGTAGAACAGCTTTTTCAAAATAAATTAATTATAAATTTCACATCTGTGCTTTATTTTTGTCCCAATCAATATTAATCTGCATTTTCAGGGTCCTTAGATCTACTTTCAATAATTATTTACTCAGCGAAATCTTTAATATGTGAATCATCAGAAATGCATAATTTACTTCCTTCGATGCAGAAAACTACTGTTTTAAGTACATTTTTATTTTTTGAGAAGATTCCAACAAAAACAGAGCCATAACTGATTCGTAAAACAGATTCGTTAGAACAGATCTATAATTGGTCGCTATCACCGACTTGATAATCAGTGCAATTGCTAAACAATCTTTGCATAATATTTAATACAACATGAAAGCGAGTCCAAATTATTGAAATTTTGGGTTTCATTAAGTCTCTATCCGGAATACCTTTGGAATACCGGTTTACTTAATATGCATTTTATCAGTCATAGTGACTGGTTATCTGATCAGAGAATTAAAGTAAAATTTAAAGGAGAAATTATATGCACTTAGAGCAAGATGGAAGAGAGACATTTTTAATTATGAGCGGTAATATAATGATGGATTTATAGCAATGAATTAATATATAATATTGTTTTTATCCTTACATTTTTTTTATTCATTAAGTAAAACTCTGTTGTAAAATCTTTTAAATAACATCTGATAATATGTTAAATTTGTGAAGTGATAAGCTTTTCAATGTATTTATTTCTAATCGGGTATGTATTTGCCAAGAAATTATTTCATTCAAATATCCTATTTCCAAATTTGAATTAACATCTTTAGATTGGAAAAGGGAAGAAATAGTAAGAGGGGACATGAAAATTGTTATCTCTTTCTTGAATAATATTTTCAAAACATTCACAAAAGAAGTAAATAGAAAATTAAATTTGCTTCCGATCAATATACTCAAAACATTATCTCACTCTTTCATTTTTCCATTTATTTTTCTTTGATGGTTTTTATCAGTTTCATTCCAAGTTCATTGTTGTGTAAATCGCTTTAGAAAAAAAAATGAATATCAATTTAATTTATGAAAAAGAAAATTAGAAATTTTCAAACAACGTTTTCTTTGGATTACTTTCTCTGTAGAATTCTGTTGTAAAATAATGTTTATTTTTAATATTTGTTCACTGATAAATCAAATAGAACTGGAAATGACAAACATATCTGCGCACAAATAAATAATTTATTGAAACGATGCATCGATTTGCGACTTACATCGTCGGATCATAACATATTCATTATTGAAGAATTTACACTTCGATGAATCACTTTTGATATAAGAACTACCGGTCTGAAACCAATCTTTATCGTGAAAAAGACTTAATAATCGATGTATTTTTGTAAAATATAATATTTATTTTTAGAATGATGATAATATTTTTCTCTCAAATATATATCAGATAGCGGGTGTTTGAAGAAGTAAAGATTTCATTCGGCTTCTATTTCCTTCCAAAGCAAGTGTCGTATCGAATCGAATTCAAATATTACATATTTTTACACAGCCCATTTCTCCGGTATCCGAACGAGTTTTATAGCTTGGTAAATATAGATTTCCATTCTCAAAGTTCTTTCTTTTTATAGAATATGTTGGTTATTTTCTGTGTCTTATTCACTAGCCATATTTTTAAAAGTAGTCTGAAGAAAAAATATGAAAGCGGAATTCTAGCTTTTGCCCCATATTACATTATGGTAAAGACTTATTTCAGCCGAAATACTGAAAAATGGATACAACTGAATAAGTATTTGAAACTGAAGTTCAAATCTTTCAAAAAATTGGATTCCTAAGATTTTTATTTTTAAAAAAATACTATTTGATGATAAGATGATAAAAATTATTATTTACCAATAAGAAATATATCATATGACGGAATTTCATTCATGAATGACTTGAAAATTGGCATTTTCTAAAAATTATTATTTAAAAAAAAAACATTTTATTTTAAAAATTCATCAGAAGTCATTTACTTTTCAATAGAATGAGGAATAATTGCTGATCAGCTATTAATAAATATTAATTGCAATAAATTTATATTTTTAAACGTAAGATATAGTAAATTTTGTAATTAATTTTAATCCATTATAAATTAAATTTTTGTTCATTATGAATATTTATCAAATTACTTTTTTTCACTAAATTTATGATCTGATTAAATTCATAGATAGCATTGCAGGGAAGTAAATGTCACTTAACTATAACCGAATGTGAAGTATTTAATATGTAAAATGCACTCATTCATTGGTAAGAAAATTCTTTATTATAAATTTGGAAATGAATATGAGAAATTTGTATAAATATTTAGAAAATAAGTGCAGTTGGGTATGTCCAAATTAGAACGTAACATATATATTCTCGTTCGTTTGAAGGTTTTCTAAGATAGGAAAATTTCATTCAGATATATGAAAATTACTAAGACTAATTAACATCAGTGTTTACAAAATGGCAAAAATTTCTGCCTTAAGCGCAAGCAATTGTGAGTTTAGCATATTACAAAGATTCAGCATTTGTAAAAATGATTTATGAAATATATCATATGAAAATGGAAATATATCAGGAATGAAATTGGATTTTTTCCTTTTATAAAAGAAGTAAATTATATAGAAATAACATTGTTTTTATGCAGCCTTTTTAGTTGCTTTTATAGTTTTTTTTTAACATTACATTGAAGTTATATTTAATATTGCATTACATTTTTATACATTTTTTTTAACATTACATTTAACATTGAAGGGAAGAAATTCGTACAAAAATTACTTTAATAATATTCTCTTTTTGAAATGGGAAATAAAGGTAAAATGGATTTATTCTTTGCTCACTTAATTGTACCTGCTTGTAGAGGATTATATATTTTTTTTCTCCTAAAACGTTTTCAATAACTACATCATGTATACTTCGGTTTAAAAATTTAAATTATAACCACAATATAATTATCACGATTGCGCCTGTGAACTGACCTGTTATTCATAATATCCGCTAGAAATATGTGATATTACATTTTTATATTTTGCAACCTATGTATGTCAAACTACACCTATATAAAAGTATAAAAACTAAAGATCTTTAAGAACAAAAAGTAAAATTTCTTATAATAATGAAATAAAATATGGCCGTGCAAACTCTAATAATCTCTTAAAGTAACAATTTCCTGAAAAGAATGGAAGCTGGAATAGGTTAGTGTTCTTCTCGTAAAGTTCAATAGAAGTTAAACTAAGCTTAATAGAATAATGTAGATTTATTTAAGAAAGTTCCTGGATTACTTCTATGAAGCACTAAACTTGAAAGCGCAGGTTATTCTTCGTTACTATTGTCAGAATAAATCTTAATAAAGCTGTATCTAAATTACGCTACCATATCTGTACAGGGGCATTTATGATGGGGGTATTGAATTGCATATATATTTCTCTCTCTCTCTCTTTTTTTTTTTTCAATTACGACATCGATAGAAAATTCAAAGGGAACAAAACAAAATTTGCTCAACATACAGATTTTTGGTAAATTCCTGCAAATTGGCCAAAGACAAGCTGAACCTCATTTGATAATCTTGATGTGATGAAAGAATGAATGATAAGCTTTGCTTCGCTTAATAAAAGTATGGAAAGTACATCATTCAGTGTTTTAACATTCAGGGCGTATTATTTATCATGAATTTGTGCGGGATCTGATATAGCTATGATTCAAGAATTGTGGTATGAGTAGTATTCGGCTCTTCACGGCGGTTCATATATGAATTTCTCTTCAACTGCAATTGATTCAATTATTCTGCCTTCACCAAACCCTTAGGAACAAATTCAATGGCATTTATTTTCCCTGAAGATGAAGCTGCAGCTAGATATTGCCGTTCTAGAATCACTGCTGGCAGGATTTAAGAATACAAATGACATTTGAACTTGTTTTCTCAAAAGTAATACCTGTAAGCATTAACTTCAGACTGACGCGGAAGAAAAGCTGGGATTGGTTTGTTATCGTACGATACACCTATTTCCTAGAAGATAAAACTTAGAACGCTGAGCTAATGTTATTATTTTTCAACAGAGCTCATTCATTTATTATTTGTGAAATCAACGAATTACACAAAACACCTATTCTGGAGCTTAACTCATCTAAATATTGATTTTATGAAATAAAGAATAATTTAACGCTAACGGTATTTATTAAAGATTAAAATATTTGGGGGAATTAAGATATTAAGCCAAGTAAATGCTTGATAGATCATTTTTAGAGGATATATATTAAAAAATAATCGAATAAGAATCTTTAATAAATAAGTGTATAATTCACCTGTGTTTAAAGATTTATTTGGTAACAATAGCATTAAATTCAGAAAGGTAGAAAGCACTTTTCTTTTAAAGGAAATGTGAGTTTCAAAACTATGAAAAAATATATTTGAAATAGATAATAATTCAGCAGATAATATATTATTGAAGCGTCATTAGAAGGCTTTTTTATGAACTTACAATTATTTTCTGATATAATTTATAAATAGTTGTTATTTATTTAATATAGAAATGCTTATGTTATAAAAAATGGATATAATGCTAATACCAATTATCACTTTCTAAAAGGATTGTCACTGTAAGCAATAAAAAATACAGATTTGAAATAGCCTTACTATATTGACAGTGAAAGTTTCATAAAATAAAAATAATATAATGAAATATGTTCACTGAAAATTTCATACACATGTAATTTATGAGTTTGAAACCTTACTTAAGTCATGTACTTATACAAGTCACGTACAAATAAATTTGCTTATAAAATTACAAAGATTCGATATAAAAGGATTCCTAACATTTTTTTAAATATATGCATCTGCTTAAAACATATATATCTAATAGAAAACCAGACAAAGGAATATATATTAATTTAATTTATTAATCTCGCACTTAGTTTTGATTTGCCCAAAAAATATTTGTATGACGAAAATAACTAGAACGGTAACTATCAAAAATAAGTATACATTTTTTTTCACTTTCAGTCAACTTAATATTCTTGTTTTTAATAAATATTAGACATTTGCTTATTACCTAAGCCCGAGTGTCATTTATATCAGTCTTTCAGAAAGTTAAAAAAACTTCTTTGGAACACAGAATTAATAATAGATCTTATCTGAGTGATTAAAATAAAATTTTATAAAACATACTTTGCTCGATATTTTCCTTCCTCTAGAATTTAGAAAACTTCGTATTTTTACATTCTTAACCATTTAAATCATGTTGTATTTTTGCCAACTGAGGAAGAATGGCTGATAAAAGAAAAAGGATTAAGGAACAAAATATGTATTATAACTCGCTCATAATAATTTCGTTCAACACAAAGATTCACGATGATAATAACTTGATAATTGGAATGCAGAATAAAGTACATGCCAGAAAGAGAAATATTACAGGTAGAAGCAGTATATTTTTAAAACTATTTGACAATATTTGGAAAGTTTGATATTTTAGATTTTAAACGTTTGTATCATGCTTTAATATTATCATCTAAGAAAAAAATGTTGAAGAAAGTGAAAATATTAAGAAAAAAAAATTGAATATTTTTCAAGCCAAATTTTTCTAAAAAATTCTTCTTTTATATCACCTTATTTTCGAATAAATAAATATATTTACCTTTCAGTGGTGCACCGATCAAATGAATCAAAATTTTCTTAATATAGAGTTTGCATAAATAAAGTAAAATATTTATTATATAGTAGTACAAATCGTTTGTTACATATCACAATCATAAGAGAATTGACATTGAAATCAATACACAGGCAATACTTATTAAAATACGTATGCATTTTTTCTTATTCTGCACAACAAATCTAGTTTATATAACGTGCAGGATGCTTATTTGTAACTCCTTTAGAATAATTTCATTTAACACAACTTTTGACGATCATTATAACTTAACAGTTAGAACATAGAGCTTAAAATAATAAGTACAAGCAGATCAGTTCGAATAAATATTTTTGAATGATTTTGGTAGTATACATTATTCAAGATCAATAAGGTGCTTATAATGCTATGCCTTATTTTTTAATAAATTCTTTGGATTGCAAAATAATTCCATTGCTTTATGAAATATATCATCGAGCTTTTTATCTGAAGCGTAAATAAAATTAAAAGAAAAAAAATTGTGACGGGCTAACCATTTATTGATCTTGAGTTAAATATTTAATCCTGGACTAATATGTATGAGTTAAAAAAATTAAAAATAAATATTAAATCCAATGCAAAAAGAATCAAAAAGAAAGAAACGATGAATGAATGTTGAGGCATCCCTTTCAGATACTAATCAAATAAAATTATGCAAGGGTCAATGAATTCTTTTTGTATTAAACTTAAAATTTATTTCTAATTTGGTTAAGTTCATCTGTGTTTTAGTGGTAGCAGCATTAACGATCTCTAAATACAATGCATTTTTTATTAGTTTGGTTCAGAAAAAAAATATTTTTAATTGAATTTCATAATGATTGCATTTTTGATTAATTTCTTAATGTATGAGTAAAGATATCTTCAAGTGCGCTTCATTAAACAGAGCATTTTAGTTTAAAATTAAAAAATAATTAAACATTACTAAAATCATAAAATGTGTTATGCAGAAAAGAAATATATTACCTATCTATTATTTAGAGTTTCACCTAAAAATATAAATGACTCTTTTGATACATATATTTTCAAAAGCAGCATAAATCAAGAATAAATTTTAACAAAATAAAGTTTTAAGGTTCTGCAATTTTAAAGAAGCTGACTTCATTACAAAAACAGTCTGTGAGTTAAAATCCTTAAGCACTCTTGGACGCTTTCAGCAATTCAGCTTGTAAGCTTTTTTAATTTCCTTTATATTGCATTTCGCCATAGAACTTACCTTATAGTAACCTCTGAGAACCTGAGTTCTGCTCCTAATGTCCGAATCAGTTGGAGAAATTGGCATCTTGATGACCGACTCAACCGTTCTAAGCTGCATGCAGGGGTCATTTTCTCTAATGGACTGAATCATCTATCCCGTGTAATGTCAGGTTTCGGCAATTTAAAAGGTGGGGTGCATTACGATTACTGCTAGTACAAAACTGAAGAGTTCCATAATTTTTAGCTCAGTAAAGATGGTTGAAATATATAAGATTATTAAAATCTTAAAGTCAAACAGTTTTAAAACGCTTCGATATATTATAGATTCCTACTTAGAAGAATTCTAATTAATATTATATATTCAGACATTATTTTTGCTAAGGATAAAGCGTCTAATTTCCTGAATTTTTAAATATAAAGATTTTTGTCATCAAGCAGTTATTTTGAAAAAGATAATTCAAAAGTAATATGCTTTTGAATGATTTTGAATTAAAATTTAATATTTTATTTTTGTCCAAAAAACGCGAAGTTATTTAATATTTATTTTGATATTAACAATGCTTTAAATTGAAAAGATAACGACATAATAATTTTTGTTTTATTTACGAAGACAATCAGCAATTAAATATTTCGGCAGATGAAAATACAAATTTCTGCTAAATACTAAAACTAATTTTGTGCCATTTAAGCTAAAATTGTGCACATTTTATAATTTACACATTTTTGGCTTAAAAATGTGTAAATTTTTGTAAATTTAATAATTTTGTACTTTATGGTAGAAAGCCATTATATTAACAAGTGCGCAAGATTTGCAGACTTGAGCCAGTGCTTGTTTTTTCTTTCAATTATTTCGTTTGCGAAACTAGAAATAACTAATAACTAATAATAAATAACTAGAAATATATAATCACACTCTTAAGAGAAATTCAGACTAAATATAAGAATAGAAATAGAAATAGAAATTCAGACTTATTATAAAGTCCAATGATAAACAAACATATGAGTATTATTGTTAAAAGATATTAAAATTCATTACAAAAATACTTTAATTTTATCGTTATAAATTAGGTTATATTAAAAGAAATGTCAAAAATCTTGTAGTTTTGTTACATTAGTATATTACCTAATATCAAATATTTTTGTATTTGTAAATTGTGACGTTGAATTAATTATTACATAAATAATAGGATAATGGTCAAAATGAGTCTTACGTAGTACTCCATATTACAATAATCAACCGATGAAAAATAGTGAATATTTCTCTAAATTAATATAAAATCATAATTACATAAATCTTAATAGAAAAGGAGAATAGGAAATCTTTATTACATTAATATACACATCTTTAGCTTCTCCTTTACGCTCAAATAATTCCTATTCTCCTATAAAGGATCAATAATCAAACTCCAGCCTCCAAAAGCCACCTAGAAATTGCCTTTAGTTAAACCTAAATGATAATCTGTTCAACAAATGATTAAATCATTTCCAAAGGATGTAAATCCATGATATTTTAAGTTTTAGAACTATGACTAAACTAATATCCAACAACTCCTACTTACTAGAAAAAATATTATATAAAGTATACGATTACGTTCATGGGCAGACTAGGCTTGCCAATGGGAAAAGATTATTAAACTTTCTAATTAAATATATTCTTTTATTCAGTTCCTTTACTTCATTTCATCCTTCATGCATTTTACTGAAAAGATATAGATGAAAAAAATAGAAATATTGATAGCAAAAAAAAAAGTGATTTATTCAAGTGATAGAACCCAGAAAATCCATTTTTGACTTCTTAATATTATGCACTGCTTATTTGTTTTGTCATCAGTTAATGACAATAATAAAATCATTTAAGAAAAAAATAAACAGTTAAGCTGTTTTCAGAATTTTGAATACTATTTTTATCAAACTGCATGAATGGCTTCACATTATTACTTATCTTTATACGGTTCTTCTTCCTTTTTACTATCTGGATCATTCATGCAAAACAATAAGAAACCACATGTTGTTAATATGCCGACAGTTTAGAAAGTGCAAGCATCTTCTTTTCTGCATAGAAACAATAATCGTTCGGGGTAATTTTTTTCTCTCTAAAGATAGTCATATGGTTTATAGTTTGGATTGACATGTACTTCCTTTAGGAAATCACCACTATGTAGCCATTGCTATTCTAAACACACTTCTATATCAGGGAACTTTGGAGGATTCGTTTCCTTTCTTTCTTTCTCTAAGAATTGGGTCCAAAAAGTCATCCTAATAAATCTTTTCTTAGAAAATAAAGTTTACTCTGAAAAATGCTGTATCAGTTGTTTTTCTCAAAAAGAAAGAAACGACAGCAAATAATTTAAAAAAAGAAAGTGTTTTCCCGTCGAAAGCGCAATCAGTCTTCGTTTTTTACTTTTCTTTCTTGTATTTAAAAATAGTTGTCATTATTTTTTTTTTCATTCCTCAGCTTTTCGTTTTCCAATTTTCTTTGATTTTGATTAAACCTCTTTTTTCAAACATTTTACGTGCTATTTCGTAATTAGCTTTAATTATAAGCTTGAATCTACTTTAAAGAAACGTCTAAATGAATTCTTGCTAATGAATTACGTGTTTCTGGATGTGTTGAAATGTTGCTATTATAGTTGTAACCTTTTTCTTGAGAGCCCCACTAATCATTTTACTCAAAATATAACTTTCTTTTAAACATATTGGATATATCTACATCTCAATTATAGGCAATTATAGAAAATCAATGATAATGTGATGAAAATTCAAGGAATAAATAGTTAAAAGGAAAGTTAAGAATATCTTTTATAAAGATGACCCAAACAAAATTATTGTTATATTTTAAAAAGCTTCGCCATAATTAAATACATGATTACATGAAGATGGAAAGAATGTTTGTTAGATTATTTAACATATTATTTTGCAAAATTATTCTTATTTTAACCTTATATTACCTCTTATAAATTTTAAATCTGCTATATAATATATATCTATTTTATAGAACAAAAACTGAGATTGCAACAAATTTACATGTTCATAACTCTTTGTTTTTAAGATAGATATCTTAAGATTTTTGCAGTAAATATTGTATTATTCTACGTATTCTATATTTTAGCAATATTCTAAAATTTATTGTTCAAAATTTTACAGTTTATAAAACTATTATATATATTTATATACTTTATAAAAACGTGTCATTTATATTACATAGAAGGATTGCAATATTCATTGAAATATCTAACGTATATTTTTCCTTAACAGAATATATTTAGTCTCAGTTTGAGATAAAAAAAATGTAATTTTTTGTATTTTTTTTTCTGTATGTTAATCCAATGTAAATATTTCAGACCACTTATATTCGGCAGATATCATAGATTGAGAATTATTTTACAATATTTGACTTCAATAAGTTTCTGATAAATTAAAAAAAATAACAATAATTATCATATATAAATATGAATTCAAAAGATGCCGTTTTCAAGGGTATCTTTTGAAAAAATACAAATAGAACATTGCTTAATAAATAAAAAAATACAAATAGAACATTGTTTACGATAATACATCGATATTTATACAAATAATGCTCTGCTATTGTCTATTTGCACCCTTTGAATACAACCAAAAATGAAATGTAATAAGGTCACATAGCCCCATATTTATTAGCTAAAGAGAAATTCACCAGCTTTTGGAGTTATCCGCAGTAATGTCATGACTTTGAATTGTTTATTTTCGTTATTCCTCAGAAGAATGGTGATGTTTCCAAAATTCATATCAGCATATTCTTTTCGACTCAGGAAATATCTCTATTTTATATAAAACAACCCTTAACAGATAGGGAGAATTTCATGAAAAGGTAAACAACACTCATAAACAATGAAAATTTTATCAAGTTTAAAAATTATTTATTAGCGATATTTGTTTTCAATAGCATTTTTAATGAAATAATTATAATTTAATACATACATTAGATATTTAGAGTAACTTCTTTTAGTTTCAGAACATTTCGAACTCCATATAGTTCTTGGTGAATTAAATCATATTTATCTCAGCTTATTTGAACCTAAATAGAACAAATCAGTTAACAAATATTAAATATTATTTTCAGGGAATAATATTTTTTGCTGGTTTTCCAATATTATGAGATCGTAACTTCATATCAATGGAATAAGAATTTTCAGCTATGTCAGTTTTTAGTTCTGATTATTTCGGATTGGAGTTTTAAGGTTAAGAACTTGAGATACCCATGACGAGCACATTTAAAAACTTGATATTGATATTGAAAATTGATATTGAAAACTTGATAAAAATATTTGATGCAATCAATTATTTTTAAAAACTTGACATTCTAGATGAATTTACTGCCAAATAAATAACCTAAATTCTATCTTTTCTTGAGGAGTTTGAAGACTTACACCAATCGCTAACATAATTGTGCAGATGATTTAGATTTTAATGTGCCATTAATATTGAATATACATTGAATTATGCTTTGAACGTAAGATATTTCAGAATCTTGGGGAGTATAAATTGATTTTTATGATAACAATGATACCTGAAATCAGTTTTCCACGAAACGTGAAGCTAAAAATTTTCATTTTCCTACTGTAGATTATCCAGAATAGGTTCAATAGTAGTCGTTTAACTGTAACAAATATACAAGAATAAATCTCAGAGATTAGTAACAATTTTATAGCTAAAATATTTAATAATATTAATTAAAAATGACAGAACTCAAATTAAATCTCTTTCCTTTAAATACGGTTTATATTCCAAAGAAAAGAAATATTTTGCGAACAAAATATATCTAATCATACTTCTTAAGTTTTCTTTTTGCAATTAATTATTGTTTATTGATCTTAACACCCTAGCTAAATCAACATGGAAAATATTTCTGAATTATAGTAAAATATTTGCTACATATTTCGTGATAATTAGCAGCATACAAATCTTCATTCATTAAATGCCAATTGGTTTCTTAATTTCCTTTACACGTCTTTTTTTTTCAGAGAAAATTAACTTATTGATTAATTGATTATCTTTAATGATAAAATAGTATTTCAATTAATTGAGCTAATATTATAATTAATAGTAGGATTCTTTTTACCTTAATTGATATTCGCTGATAAATGATGCCTGAAGAGGCCGAAGGTCATTGATTTCCTGATAATTCCACGCACTGCATTTTCAAGTAAAACTTATCAGATCCATTCCGTTTATTCTCTTTCAGATGTATATGATAATGGTCCAATTATAAACGCAATTATTTAGTTCTCATCTATAACATTTTTTTTAAACAGAGTGACAAGTTTACTGTTCAATATTCTTTCCAAATATAGTTTGTTAAGCAGTTTCGAATTTGACAACACCATAGCCCATTTTACTTTCCGGTATATGAAAAAAGAAAAAGAAAAAATTCGTTGTTGAAAATTTGACAAATCTGTGCATATCAGCAATCCTTGAATCCGAGTATTATATTTTAGGAATTAAGATTATCTATTAACTCTATAACTCAACAACGCATTGAATTAGAATGGCGAAATATGGTATATGGCCACAATAAAGTGCTAAATAGTAAAAGTGCTAAATAGACAAAATTTGGTACACAGATTTAACATATACAATGTAGATAAAAGTGAAATTTTGAATCACATTTTCCAGATTTCAACATTTTAATATGCGTCAACTTAATGTGATATATTGAATACCTTAAACAAGTAAGGAAATGTAAATGGAAGAGTGTACAGAATATACAAAATATAGGGTGTTCATTAATTATTGTCGGGGTTTCAGTACCTCATAACTTTCGAATAAAAAATATTACGCAAAAACTGATTACGTATTCGTAAATTACAACTCAAAGAATTTTATTATTGATATTAAAGTGTAAAGCTTGCACAATTTGCACTTTGTAGGCATTCAGCTGAAGGCGATTATGTATTCGTAAATTCGCTGAACAAATTTTGACTCGAATTGAGGATGATGAAAATTACCTTCGGAAATGGTTCTTCAGTGACGAATCCACTTTTCATGTGTCAGAAAAAGTGAATAAACATAACTGTAGAATATGGGGCTCGGAGAATCCGCACGATTATCAAAAGTCAAAATTTGTGCAGCGAATTTACGAATACATAATCGCCTTCAGCTGAATGCCTACAAAGTTCAAATTGTGCAAGCTTTACACTTTAATATCATTAATAAAATTCTTTGAGTTGTAATTTACGAATACGTAATCAGTTTTTGCGTAATATTTTTTATTCGAAAGTTATGAGGTACTGAAACCCCGACAATAATTAATGAACACTCTATATATTACCCTACTTGTATTCCTAAATGACATTTACAAGTTAGCATAGCGTAACAGCTCCAATTGCTTCTATAAAAACCATAGTTATTTTTTAAAAAATGCAAAAAAACTCATCTTATATTTAAAATTATTCAAATGCGATAAAACATTTGAGTCTAGCAGCAAGTATCTGAAATCACCAAAGTGTTAAGAATAATTGCAATCCATGCATATGATTAAATTTCATTAAATACAAATGTTTTACCTCGTTGTTTAAAAAGAAAATTAAAGCGCGATTTATAAGCCAACTACTTCCATATAATTATCCCTTTGAGAAGTGCTAAATCGAAATAATTGTAATTGAATTTATGAAATGAAAGTGATAAAGTTTTTACCCAATTATATACATTTTTATATTTACGAATGAACTAAAATTTATAAAAACTTTGAACAGAAATCTTGAAGAAAAATTCGATTTCGTGGAAAAGCAAATTCAATAATTATTCACACTGGTTATTTCATAAGACAAATTTTAAAAACTTATCACCTCAAAAAACAGAATAAGAAACACAGAGAAGTATTTCACAATTAAATTAATTAACTAAATAAGACAAAACCATGATGCAAATATAATTGTCTTCTTTAATCTTGCTTTAGTCTGAAAGTCTCTAGAAAGTATTTCAAATGATAAATTGAGAATTGATATTTGCCAATTTTAAGCAAATATGCCATGTTCCCTTTAATCTTTTGGCAACTTAGTAAACCTATGCTGGATTCAAAGGTTGGGTTAACAACGGAACCTTTAAATTATAAGTATCTGGCACCCGAACCATATTTATGGGTTTTGGTAGCAATACAACCTAAATAATTGAACAAAATATAGTCAGTTTATAACCTTAACTTTTATTAACAGCTTAAATATATCAGTGAAATCAGATACCCGCAAAATTCTCTGAACGCATTTTATGGTTTAAGGTAGCAGTACAACTAAAATGATTGAACAAAAGGTGGTCTGCTTATAACCTTAACTTTTATTAACAGCCTAGATATATCAACGAAATGAGATACCTGCAACATTTTCTTGATAAATAATAGATTTTTATATTTTTATACTAAATATTCTAGCAATTTTTACATGAATTTGTGAACATTTTTAATATAACCTCCTCTGCTCAATCTATAACATTAAATTATGTAAACTTAAATTATATAAATAAATTATAAAACTTCTTTTACAAAAGTAATATTGCATCATTGAAATTAAGTACATATTTCAAGATTTCACTCAATTTCTCGTAATTTACGGCATTCTTCAAAAATAATTCACTCGGAAAAAACTCACTTAAAAAACCCGAAATTAACTCAAATCAAAACTAACAACAGGTATACAATTGTAGGTATACAATCAATAGAATTTTTTTAATTAAGGATTAATTAATCCAATTTTAATTTTTTACATATATTGGCATTAAGTACTCAGTAATCATTCAGTACTCACCGAATAAATTTCTACGATTATTTATCTTATGGCACTAGGTAAAATGCATTATAAAGGCAAGTTCATAATTCATCGTTCATTCGCATAAAATAAATGGGAAATGGGACTTTCAAATGAGAGAAAATGAATTTTCGAAATATTTGCACTTTTATAAAACTGCAGTTTGAAGGCATGATATCTGAATCTCAATTATAAGTGAAATGCTTTACAAAATCCACATTTCAATTTAATAGGAAAATAAACCGGAAATCTACTTAGTACAAAATAATTAAACAGAATATTTACCTAGTAGAGTGTGAGTAAACAGGAAATATATTATTATTTTTTAATTACTAACACAGAAATGGGATAATGGATATAAATGGAAAGGAAGATTTCAGTTGCAATTGTAAATTTATCTAATATCATTTCCGAAAATTTTAGAAATTTCATCATGTCAGCAACTCCTGTTATTATGATTCTGAAAAGAATGTTTGGAACCCAATATGGTTTATGAGAAAAGCAATTTCATTTCGAATATGGTATTAGAAATCTACGTAGTATATAGAAAGTTGATTTGTTGAAAACTTTTGTCTTAAATCACGTTACATTTTTGAAAGGAAATGTTTAAAACTTATGAAAAATATGATGGATTGAATAATTTCTGAATGCGAAGGGTTAAAATTATTTCCTTGAACTCTTATGAATATTAAACCACAACAACAGAATTCAGAAACAACATTTCAAATAAAATAAATCTAAAACAGTTTCACTTCAGTTTATTAAAATTGAAGAGAAATGAAACGTCATTTATTTATATAAAGTTGGTTTAAAATAAAATTTTAAATTGACTAACTGCCTGACATTTCAAATACCGAAAAAAACAGTGCAAATAACCTAACTTAATTTTATTTACTCCCCGTCCTGAAGCAACACTTAGACTATTTCGAAACGAACCTAGCAAAGCTAAACAACTAGCAGATGACGACAATGACATCTGTGTATCTCTCCTCTTTTCCTAACTTCCACACCATACCACTAGGTAGCCAATGGTCCTCAACAGGTTTAGGTCCGCCACACGGCGGTTTTTTTTGGAAAAAATGAGTTTCGACCGTGGCACCTTCTGGCTTCGAAGTTGAGAACTTCCCACCGCTGCATTACGGCTCAGGAGAAAAAACAGAATTAACTGCTACCAAGTTTGGTAGATTTCAACAGTACAAGTTATTATTAAATAAAATAATATTTGTCTATACGGATGCTCTATTTATTATTTTTTATAAGTTTATTTGTAATTTTTAAGAAGGTTTCATGTTATATTAAACACGTATTTAATTTTAATATGATGAGTCATCATTAACTCATTAAACAAATGCTGACAGAAGTTGTAGTAAGCATTTCATTGATAGTTTGAAATCTTTTTGTTTATATTTTGGATTAATTCTATGAGACAAATGCTGATTAATTTCATTCGTATACAGAATAATTTCTATGATTATTACAGAGAACATGAAAATTTGTTCCTTCAAAAAATTTTTTAGTTTAAAAAAGTTTTAAAAAAATAGCCGAAACAAGTGCCTGATTGATTTTTAAACGCGTTTTCTAAGCATGCAAAAAGTTATTTCATGGCAATTATTTAATAAGAATCAACAATTTTTAAAATGCAACTTCTTCCTGATTTTTTAACTTTTAAAGTGTCATAGATCTCAAAAATCTGTTGTGATTCCTTTCAGCAATTCTATTTCATATTTTTCATCTTTTATAATGAATTTTTCATCTTTTTAATGGTTAATTTTTCAGTATATCCGTATATCCTGAAAAGTTCTTATTTTTATTTATATTAACATCGCTTTGAAGGAACACAAGGGTTATTTGGGAGCGGATCTATGGCGAACCGGCACCCCATCTCCAAAGTTTCACCAACTACCAACGGAAGGGTACGCAGTATGGAGAAAATGACAAGTAATTAAACCATGCTGAGGTAGCTATAAATACGAGTCTTTTTTTTCTCACCTAGACTATATTACGCATTCTGAATAATGACAAGGTTTTAAGATTTAAAAGATACCCAATTTCTTCTCGCACAAATGGAACTTTTGTTCGAAATCTTCGGACACAAATTTAATCTTGTAAACTAATAAAAATCCACGGTAAAATACTTTTAAAACATACTATTGAATACTCGAACTTTTAAGCATATTTAAAAATATATAGCGAAATCTAATTTTTATTATGCATTTTTTTCTAATTTAAAGGGTTATTGCATACAAGAGATTTCATAAATCGAAAATAACAAAACATATACTTCCAAAAGAAAATAAAACTTTTCAGATTAAACTTTAAAAGTACAATTTTGTTTTAAGTTATTTATATCAAGGGATTAAATTCAGGATATCTAATCTAATCCTAGCCAAATAATTAAATTCTAAATCGTTAGAGACCGATAAATGCTTCCAAGTTGAAAAAAAATTTAATGACATAAATAATTTTTATATTTCAGTCGATAAATGGACTACTAAAAATTGCAAATTTTTCATTCTTATCCACTTCTATTATTCATATTTATCAAAGTTTTCTGAACTCGCTAACATTTATTAAAAACTGTTACACTCTTTTGCAATGAAATTGACTGAGTTGCAGAGATTGGAATATCTCTATATAGATGATTTTATGGAAGTGTCACAAATAATATGACAGTGCCAGCTCGATGGAACCACTGATTGATGGGCTTAAAATAATTAAATGCAAAGTTTCTTAACTGGACCAGTTTTAGCCACATAAGAAGTTTTTATTTTAATTGAAATGTTAAAGTGTCAAATTTATTTCATTAAATGTGACTAATAAAACGTATAAAGCTTTCTATTAGTTTTATTTAGTAGCTGATATAATAAAAATTAGATTTCGCAATTACTTTCAGCATTTGCAGTCTTTTCAGAATTAATATTAAAAAACTTATTTTAAAACAATACTCTTTTTTCATTTTAAATATAAAATAAAACGCTGTAAACGATTTAGTTCGTACCGAAAAGTGAAACCAATAATAATCAAAAATAATGCCAACGATAATCCTTAATTTTAAACTGAACATTATTCTTTCCTCACCGATAACAGAATTTATTTTGATGGCGAAAAATATTGAATCAGTTGTCTTTTTTTGCCTGCTATATAGACTTCGTATCTCAATTTTGTTTATGATTATGTGACTTCATAAAGATTATGATGATTATTTCAGTAAGGATATGCCCTAGAGGATAACCTCAACGGCCGCATAAATCTAGAATTTAGTGTCTGTTCATCTAAAGGGTACGAGCGACCAAAAATTCTGTAGATAATGGAAAGACAGGATGCTATAAATTCTCTTGCAGTCAAGATTACAACAGTTTTATATTTCGTTATTCTTAATCTCAGTAGCTTTTCTGAAATTTCAGCGGTAAATCTGTAAGAACTCTGTAAGCGGAAGTATTTCGTTACAGATATCATTCTTCTCGATTAATGTGTTCTTGTTATTACACCATTTTCTTGTCGAATACTTTCGTATTCGCAACTTTTAAATTCTGACCTCAAATTATATGAATAAAGTACAGTATAATTTATTTTGTTAGATGAACGCCGCACTTTGAAGTTTTTGCACAGAGATTTTGAATAAATATCAGAACGATAACTGTTCACACGTTCCTCGCTTTCTCATTTTTTCCACCACAACACTGAGAGGGCGTTTCGTCAGCTGAATTAAGCTTGCACAATTTACAAGTTTGAATCATCATTGGGAAACAACATCTGTTATTAAAAGTGTAAGTAAACGATAGAAATGAAACATAAATCTCTTTAAAAGTTACTGTTGAATTCCTTATTGCTTACTTATTGAACAATTGAATTATTCTAATGTCTGGGATCACTCTTTGAGAATAAAGTATTTTTTTTCTTAATGTGGATGTTTGGTTTGGGGATTCAACTACAAGATGGTTGTTGAAGACGAGTTAGTATTTTTTTATTACACTCTCCGATACTTGCACTCTAAACTGCCTCTCTTTCTATCCTAGGATGTTTCATGCCCCCCCAAAACTTAACAGTCATAAAATACATTATCAGAAAACTTATGAGGACATTTTATGCTGGTTCCAAGAGGTACATAAATTACAAAACGTTTATTTTGTTCGGAAATTAACAAATTCATCCTTATAATTGTGAAAGAGCGTTTTGAAGAAAATCCTCATAAGTAATTAGAGTAATCTCTTTCTCTCTCTCTCTCTCTCTCTCTCTATATATATATATATATATATATATATATATATATATATATATATATATATATATATATATATATATATATATATATATATATATATATATATATATATATATATATATTACTATTTTCTTCATGAAAATTAAAATTACTGTCCATGAGTGCAGTGCTTGAAATGGTTTTGTTTTTGAATACAATTACATTTAAACTTCAAATAGAGATTATAAAGGGAAGAAATAATAAGTTAATTCGATCTGTAATCCCTATTTATTAACGAAAAGAATGGAGTTAAAGCATTTTTGCTTAAGTGTCATTAGATTGAAAATCTTTACTCTTTTTCGTATAGTATAAAGCGGCATGTTAAATAAAGAATTTGCTTCTATGACAAAAATAATCAGTTTTCTTTTGAATGCCTTGAAGTTATTCAAATCTTGAATTATTTTCTAAATGTATAGTAATATCAAGACCATGATACGTGAACAAGAATGAGTTGTATCTTAGTAATTGGTCTAAATTTTAATCTGTTCGGCTCATCTTCTTGTACTTGAATTTACACAGTCCTACTTCCTTCAAACAAGCCTGGATATCCATGATTAATGTTTATCTAGACGTGTGTAATTACTCTTATTCCCTCTGTGATTATCAGCCTCTCACTAACTCATTTCCAACTTCATAGAACTCAATTTCCGGACCAGTGAATCAATTTAGTTATCATGAATCCAAATGGAAACGCCAAATAACATGTAATTGCATATAAATGATTACGGAATTTCTTCTATGACATTTAATTTTTATACAATACAATTTTATTGCATGAATGTTATTACACCTACAATGAATGTACGCTAAAAAGCATTCTAATAGGAGTCAAAAATATTCTAAGCAGTTGAAAAAAAATTATGATTCATAGTAATAAATGATTCAAAGTAATTACTCCTCAGACGAACTGAAAAAAATTCCGTGTAAAAGAAAAAAGAGATCGCAACTAATTACTTATTTGACAAATTGAAAAACAATTATTCCTGGTAAGAAATAATTACTTTTTAGACAAGTTGATAAACAATGTCTTCTAATACTTTTTATTATCACAATAAAAACACTTAGCTGATTTAGCTTAGTTTAGCCTCATTTAAAAATAGCCTTCTGTTACATTTTTTTTACCTATATGTAATAAGTCCCAACGATAAAGAGCCGAACGATTGTTTTATAATTGCAGTAAACTAATAATGGTTTTAAAAGAAATGAGCTGAAATCTCAAATTTAGATTCAATTCTATCCTTTAAGGTAATATTGAGCCGGAAATAGTTTCTCTCCGGAACGTATTAGAATAAAAAAATACTCTGAGATCAGTTCTCCTTTTTCTTTAGCTAGAATAGTTTTAGAAACAGAACTTGTGAGTTTGACTAAAACGAAAGCAATAAAATGCATAAAAAGGAGAATTCTCAGAATGGAAATATTTACCATAGCATAAAAGTAGTTTAAATACTGGAGGAATGGACTATGCAAGAATGTGCAATATTTGAATTCGCTTCGCTGTGGCAGCGATTTTGAAAGAAATGAAAGCCAAATAATTTTTTTTCTTCTTCTAGCATCTGATATAACTGTCAAACTAATAATATAAACATTATTCTACAAATAAATATAATATTTTTGCTTAAAGTAAGCACAATGTTGTGAGTTTTCCATGATTTGTAGTGTGTATAGTAAAGTAATTCTATAATGTTTAAATTTTCAATGATGTAATAATGACACGATGTTCGTCATGAATCGATACATAATTTTTAAACTGCCTTTATATATTGACCTTGGTGCACTTTCTGTAGATGTTTTATTTACTGGTGAAAAAAAGCTTCCAACAAGTAGTATTACATTACATAGCATTCAAACGAAAATGTAAAAAAAAGAGGTAATAGATATTTTACGGTTGCTATGAGCAATTTTTTTTTGCCTTATTTTTTAAAAACTAAATCGCTAGTTTATTTTTAATTCTTAATTATATAAAACTCCAAATGTTAATAGAATAAGAACCAAGACGTAAAATAGTAAAAAAGAAAGCAAAATGATAAATTACAAGCTACGAATTGAATTTTTATTAGTTATGTTGAAGTTCAGTTTGTAAATGTTGCAAAAAAGACTGCATTCGACAAATTGGAAAATTGAAAAGTAATCTTCTTAACATTTATTTTGCTTTTTTATTAATATATTTGAACCAGCGTTTTAGTACACGATATTTAAATATACTCAGAATGTTATAGTTTTCATAAGTAGAAAATAAGTTATAAAAGTAAGTTTTAGAGCAGGTAGTTATTTAATAAGGGAATGTAGAAATATAATGCTAAAAAACTGTATTAGGCTAATACATTATTTTAATCGTCTTGTAGAGCGCGATAAGGTATGCACTCGTGCACATTGAATAAAAAATATTTTTTCGGATTAGCCATCATTTCATAACCATTATATAAATCATATTTATATAACCCATAAAACAGATATTATTTTTGAATTTTTATATTATTATTGTATAAAAATTTATAAATGATACATGCGTAATAACATATTTGTCTTTATAAAAGGTGTTCACTCTAATAGTGATCAAATATTTAATTTTGGAAGGGTTGGCAGTTGGAAGCTAATTTTTATAATTGGATAAAAGCGTTCTAAATAGCGCTAATAATTAATGTAGCTTGAGTCAATATATCTAACGCTGAAAAAAGTACGACGCCTAAATTTTTATATAGTGTTTTGGTAGAATTAGTTAGGTTTAGTCAGATATATTTGATACGCTTACATTCTAAGCAAAACAGTTCCACTTTTTTGTGACTAAAACGTATCAAAACGTTTTTTAATAGGACAGTTTTAAATCATTTTATGGTCTTGAAGAAAATATACAACCTCCAAAACCCGCGCATTCAGGACTACCACTTTTTGGGCCATGATACTAATGTTACAAAATAGTCAGTTTATTTTACGCAATAGTAGAGTTGTTTGTTTAAAATATTTGTATTTCATGATTATTTCATTGATATTTCATCTAATATTACTAATAAGACTAAGGAACAGTATAAGGATGTGGACTTCGAAATTTTTCCAGTTATTTACTCAAACATCATTAACTATAATTCTGTATGTGATTTAAAACAGTTTCCGGACTAGAAATACATGTCCATATTTAACGGTTTAAAAATTAGTCATTCGATCACTATTATAATTGACAACCTGTATACATTTAATGCATTTATAGTATGTTTCTATATTATCATATTAAATGATAATGCACCTCTTATAAAATGTATAAACCTCCATTTTGAAAGTCCAGTTTGTTTGTTTGTTTTTAAATTTTTATTCGTTATTTTGAATGTACTGAAAGACGACTAAATGCAGTTGCAATGATCTACAGGATCAGTGCAACAATCTTCTGAATATGAATCATTGCTGATGCCAGCAAATGGTTGTAGTGTTAGCCTTGATCGCAGCATTTTTAGTTGTCTATTATGTTACTTGAACAATTATTCGCAAAAGTTTGTTGTTAGAATGGCAAATGAATCTCTTTATGTGTGAAACAATATAATTAAGTTTAGATCAAGATATCTTAGAATTCTTGAAATCGGATTTCCCTGATTGGTAATAAATGTAAAATTATAGCTCTTCATGCAAAATTTGTTTTATTGGACTTTTCCTACGAGTTATTTCATAATTAATAGTTATGTGAAAATACATTAGTTAATGGTATTTTTTAAATTAAGCTACAGCTTTATCAATTTTAAAACATTAGCAAGGTAAAGGCTAAATAATTGCGTTCAACAGGAATTTTCTGATACAATGGAATGTTTCAACATGCATTTTCACAATATTTCCATTCATGGCCAACAATCCAATTCAAAGTTTAAACTAATCAAAACTGTAAACAAACACAGTCCAGGTCAAATTATATTTGCGAATAGAAAACTGGAATAACTTCGATTTGTCTGAGTTAAACATATTTCACATTGAATATTCTGTGGTAACATACTAAGCCGAAAACAGAAATTTATTTGGAATGTCAAATTGTTTCAGGTGTTCACAATAAATTATATTATAATTGTATTTTTCTCTTAGCTAAAAAGTAAATGATAATAAATGTTTCCCCAATTAATTATTATTTCAAAGATATTAACTAATGTTTCCTGATTCTCATAAATAATTTGTTTAATTCCTACTTTACAGTCTGCACATATATAATATTCGATATTTAGTTTGTTCAGTTATTCCTTTTTATACATTTCAATTAATAGATTAAAAATCGTTTGTATTGAAAAAGCATGAAATATAATTATTTATTTTCTTTCCAAGACAGACTTCACAATATTGGATTATGGTGTTACAAATATTACAGAAAACTGTTTAAAACTGCGGACCGTCTTTCATTTTGTCTTTGGATTTTTCGACTATTTTAATAAATTATTAGATTTAAAACATGTAAGAAATATTTTCTTAGACTTAAATTGAAGTAGAAAGTTTCAGAAATTTTTATGAGTAAAAAGTTGTGTGAAAGGAAAATAATCATACCATAATCATTTTAAATAAATATAAATTAACAAATTTGAAATTTAAATAAATATGCAAAATTATATATTGTATGAATCATTTCGTAATGAGAAACAAAATAAATCCAATCCATCCAAAGTGTTATAAATCAGGAACAGGGCATATTTTGAAATTGTTGAGTCTTATTTTAACGTCATACATTGATTGTGACAAAGAAAGAATTTTATCTAGCGTATTACCCAACGTTCAGAAAATATTAATGAATTCATAATTTTATTAAGTTATAAATAAGTCAAATTTGTAATTAAAAATTTATTTTCTAAACTTAAGACAGATCCATGGAATTAAAATTTATGGTAGGTTTATTTATATTATGGAGCGAATTGAAATGGATTGTCATTCCTTAGCATTATCTTAAATTTTATATGAGAATTATTTTTGATTGATTCTCCAAGAATATCCAATAGATATCGCATGCATAGATACTAAAACTCGGGATTCTTGGAGAAAGAACTTCCCATTCCTTTTGAATTCTTTTAGGAGGCTGCAACAGTAACTGGATATATGCCAAAAATTTTCAATTGATTGACACTCAAATGTCTCAACTGTCAGTTCAAGATTAAGATTATTTTCTACAGAATCGAAAATTGGCAAAATGTCAAGTTGATATCAACAGTTACAATAATGAGCATAAATTCATATTATACTTTTGGTTTAGCATATTTCTGGCGTATCAAATAAATGACTACAATGTCATTTATTTGATAAAGTTTCAAACTCCATCACTATCTATAAAAATCGCTAGTATAGCATATTATTATTGCCATAAAATCGTTTATCATTACTGGCAGATGGCATATATTCTCTGTCATATCAAAATACCGTATGACAAAAATCCCTTACAATAATATCATGTGAGACTTTGATGTAACAGCTGAAACTATTGGCCATTTACAGCACTTAATGACAACATACAGAAGTTTGAAAGCCGGTGCAGTTAACCTAATGAGTGTTTTATATCAATAAAATGTTTTGATAGTTCTACAGGTTGTTACATCAGTGATGATATACTAATATTAAAACTTAATTTCTTATAACAATTTTATTATTAATTTTGCACACTGGAGAAATTTTCATATATATAAGTAATTCGTCAAATTGCAGTTTCAATCGATTTTAAAAACCTATTCTAATCTTTTTCCGTTTTTATAGGTATTATGGAAAGTGATGCTGTCAAAAGCTATTACGAAAACATATCCCGAAGTGGCTAAATAATTCGTGTTATGATTTTGTATTACTCTTTCTTTCCCATATTAATGACACCGCTGAAAAGCAAGATTTAGAACAATATTTTTTGGATGCTATTAATGAAAAATTAGTAGCCAAGCTTTCCCAAATAATTGAAAGAACAACTTACATTCACGGCTCTTAACATTTCTTTAAAGAGGGCTATTGACATTCAAGGAAAATACTGAAAAGTGCAACACAAGCTGATACACATGTAGGGCAACGTAGCTGATATCACTGAGTTTCAGCATAAATTTTCTTCAAAAATGTAACTTTATCCTAGATCTGGAGAAGAAAGACATAAGAACAAGAGGACCAGGAATTCCTTTATTTTCAGTAAGTATGCAACATTCAGAGTTGAGCTCTTCATTTCTATACGATCAGATTGTGATACCAGCAAGACCAGAATTTTTTATCCTATGAGTTCCTGAAAATTTTGGACAAAGCAAATCTATTGTAACGGATTTTCTTAACCATGTCTTCCAGTAAGAAGCCCTTTGGGCTGATACTCGTTGATCTGAAAAGGGATACCGTTTCCGTCCGAAGTTCTGCATTTAGACAAGAGGCTATTATTGTGACAATGTGAACCAATAGTGGATTTCGTGAAGAGCTGTCTGACATGCAATATCTTCCGATGATCGTAGAGAATCTTGAAGAAATCAGAGAGGATCAGTGAACAGGAGTGCGAAAAATAATTAAAGAATTTCAAAACTTGTTATTTATTCGTCTCGCATGATGCCCATATCCATAAATCAAGCAACATCCAATACGTTTGCCTCTTACAACGAAAGAAGAAGCTAGGTGCTTAATAAAGGAAGTCTTGAACAATGAAACAATCGAGGAATCATCAGGACCGTGCCTATTTTATTGCTATGAAGAAATGTAGGTCTACCGATTCTGTGTTAACTAAACAGAATAAAAGAAATAACGAAAAGGACAGTTACTTTCTACCACGACACCCTCGAGGCTTAGAAGGGTAAACAATGAAGTTAATAGTAAATTGTTATAAATCTGAAATATATGTTGTTATTTCAAACTTTTTCTCGGTATTTAAAAAGTGTTTGGAACTCTAGGTACGGAATCTTTGAGAGAGTACATTTTCAAGCGATTTCAAAATCATATTTTTGAAATTTTGGACTCGGCGAACTATCATGCTTTCATGTTCCTTAAAATGCAAAAGCCAACACAAGGAAGCGTGATCAGTACTAAAAAAAATTATGTCTAAAGGTAGTGACGGAAATAGTTTATAAATGTTAAGGTTCTTACGTATTTTTTAATAATTTATCTCAAGTTTATCCAAGCTCTTGCTGAAGTAAGCTATGATATGTTCAGCATTTTGAATAATCTCCGGAAGCATGGCAACATATTCCTTCATCGCTAGCATGCGTAAATCTATCCTGTAAATATATCTTTTGGCAGTGGTATTAACATGGCAAGTAAACAGTTTTAAAAATTTGTAACAATAGAAAAGTAGTAATTAATTTCAAATAAAACCATAACTTAGGCAAAACTTAGGTCATCCATAACTTAGGCAAAATAAATGCAGGTTGAGTTTCAGCCATCAAATTTACCCAAATGTTAAAAATTAGATTAAATAATAAGCTAATAATATTATGCATTTTATTTTTCCGGAAGAAAGGCAGATTTTCTAACTAGGCTTTTTCAGCAACTTTTCTGATCGATTTTTTTTCAGTTAATTATTAAAAAAGATTTTTTTTTCTGAATTCAGTACATAAAATTGTTATGTTATCAGTAGTCTTAACTTTAAAATGATCCATATATCCATAACTTTTAAATGATCCATACCAAATATTCTCATTGTAGTAGATTTTAATCAACTTTTAGTTAGTCAATTTGTTCGAGTTTCAGTGATATTTCTTAAATCCTTTTGCTGGTTTTCGATGCATTTTGTATGTAGATGAATTTTGACAACTGTAGTAAATGAAAATTCAAATAACTTAATTAAAACTGACTGTCTCTTTAATCTTAATAGGTGCATAAACTATGGCAAGTTAAGTGGACGCCAACTTCACAGTAACCATAAAATTCTCCTGAGTTCGAACGTTATAGTTTTCTTTTTTTCTTTTTTATAATTAAATTATAGCAAAATGTTCAATAAACCATTACCTTTAAACAGGTTATCTTCAACTGATTACTTGTGAAAATGCAAAAATAACTTTAAAAATATGTAGAAGTTTCATCGCTATAACTAATCATCTGACTCTATAATTTAAAGCTAATATATGGATAAAAAAATTCAGTATCTAAGCTGTTCTTTAGCTGTTTATCAATACTTAAATGCGGTTTCATTGTTGAGTAATGAAAATTTTATTAATTTTATTACAGTAATTAAAAGAGACATTGATCATACAGTCATTCTAATTTTGAGAGACTGTCCCTTACCTTGATAGTAGACGGACAGTCCCTCTGTAAAGAGACAGTTATTTAATCTTAGAAATTGCTCCTTCTTTCAATGTGTTGCGAAGATATTGCGGGCATGGACGTGAAACAACAAGAAATTTAATAATTTTTCACTATGACTCCATAAGTATGTAATTAAAGACTGAAAAATTAATATATCGTATTATTGATGGAAATCTTTGGCAAATTAATTGTTACGAATGTTACTTATACTTTTTTAACTTAAGAGAAAAATTATTAACGAAATATCCTTATACACGTTTTCAAGATAGAATAAAACTGCACATCATTTTAAGTAACTAATTGCAAAGTAGGAAAAATTTAAATTAACTCTGCTCGACAACAATACGCTATAACTAGAACATAATACTTAATGTTCGAACATTGAGCTTTTAAGGACTCAACTGACTGGTCCTAAACACAATAAATACGAGCGTTATTTTATACTCTTAACTTACTGATAGAAAAGACATTAGTTAACATCCTTTATAAAAAATAAAGCATGTGCCTCCTACACCTCAGATTTATTTACCAGTTTAAAAGTTACGGCAGTCTCTAACATTTTAGAAATGTTAAATTAAAAATGTCTCCTTTTCCAACATTTTGTATCAACAGAATTTCCTTTTTGCTCATAATTTCAGATCCATATATAAAAACAATATATTGTCGCTAGTACAGACGAAATTTATTTTGAAAATACTCCTATAACTTCGACATATGTAACATCGCTTTTGTCGTTTTCATCACTATCGTTGTTTGAACTAGACGTATCAGAATGTTTTCTATATCTTTCCGTATAGCTTGTTTTTATGTAGTTCTTTTTTTAATATTTTCTTTTCAAATATATTATGAACATTCGTTTGTTTTTTAAACTTCTTTTTCGAATGTCTGTACATTTTCTTTCCCTTTGTTCCTTTTCTCCTCCTTAATTCAGCAGTCTAAATATTATCAGTACAACAATAGTATGAAGTATTTATACATTAATAGTATGATTAGTATGAAGCAAAACTGAAATATATAACAGATAATAACAAAAATTTGGAGAAAATGGGTAATATAAGGAGTTATTAGATATAGTACATATCTGCACTCGCATCCGCAAGTATTAGTATTCGGTTACTTCATATCTGTATCGGACATTAAATGATTGGACTCCTGTTAGAAATGTTCAAACTAATCGACTCAAATGAAGCTAAATAGAAATTAAATCTACTTAGAGTAATCTTTAAAGAGTAATCTTAACGAGTAAAGAGAGTGGGATTGATGAATCATTATATTTAATGTAATGAAATCGTTTCTGTCATCAGAATTTCTACTCATCAATCCCAAATAGGTATATAATGAATTTCTTTCTTTTTTGAACAACCACTCTTCTGACCGCCTCTTGAGTTATTAGCAATCTAACAGTTATTTTGCAAGGAAGATAAATTCTTTGTTCCGATCTGCGGTTTGAAAGTTCACATTATCCAAACTGTTTATATTATTTAAAAAAACCCGCACAGATACCTATGCACCCAACTGTTCTGCCTCATTAAAAAAAAAAAAAAAAAAAAAAAGGGGCTTTTTTTTTTCAAAATCGGAATTTATTCATACATATTTTATTACTCACAACGAAAACAAATTTTATTGCCTGATAAATGTAGCATTCCTCTTAGAATTTCAAGCTGTTTTCTCCGTATTCTCCTAATTAATTCAGTTCTCCGTATTTCAGCAGTGTCCTCCGAAATTCCGAATAGTTTTCTCTTTTCGTCGATACTGAGAAGAACTTGAATAAATACCAATACTTATTAGTCGCCATTTTTTTTAAATAATGATGAGCATCTCGAAATATTCTTAGAATAGAATAAAAATGATTTACATTATAAATATTCCTTTTTTACATTTTGTTATCTTTCGAATTCACTCTATTATTGATTTCTAGATATAAATTAACATATATTAATAACGACAATACATAACAATTTTTACAAAAGCTTTCAAATAAACGAGATATTATAACGTTTTAGAAAAACGTTATACTAACGTTGGGTACATTAACGTTGGGCCTTTATTTGATGGCTTATTATGAGAATAGCATTGCCCACATGTCGTTCGTAACAAAGAATTCGTCTTTTTGAGACTCCCTTCTTTTTCCCCCCAAATAATTTCTGCGATCTATTTTGTTGCAAAAACTGCGATACTTTATTTGCTTCTTTATGACGATTAATCTAAAAAAGGATTGTATTCTCTTTTTTTTTGGGGGGGGGGGTATATCAAATATATGAAGTATTCTGATCGTCAAAAAATTTAAACAAAAGAAATTTTGATGAATCATCGCATTTCAGAATCCGAAGAAGGAATTTTTAAAATTATATCTGTCTCTCTGTGAATAGTATAACTCGAAACCTCTTTGTACTTGATGGCTGAAATTTGGTATATAATCTAATCATCACATTTATAGATTTCTATAAAATTTTGAACGAAATTCAAAGCGACATTTAAAAGTAATTTGTTTGAACGACTATCCGTGTTCAATTACACTAACTATAAAAGAGCTAGTTAAATAAAAATTGGTGCACAAATTTAACTTCTAAAGTGTATTTTCTGACAAAATTTTGAGCGAAATTCGTCAAAAGGTTGACCATCCATCGCTCGGTATTTTAGCTTGCATGTAAATGCAATAGTTCAACAATGCAAAAAAATGAGATTTGATATTGGATATTTTGACTACAATTGTAGTCAAATCTCTACTCTGTGTCAAATTTTGGTTTCACTCGATTGGACAAAAAATCTTCCAAAATACAAATATTATCCCAAATATTCAATTTTCGAGTACCTGTGAATTAACTGCATACCAGGATAGAATCACGGAAAAAATGACCAAAGATCATACGACAAATTCAATTAAAATTCTGATTTTACTCCAAAGATTATCTTCTTATTATTATATCTTAAGATTATCTTCTTATGATTATATCTTAAGATTATCTTCTTATGATTATATCTTAAGATTATCTTCTTATGATTATATCTTAAATATTGCTCTCAAATGCTATACAAATATTCGCGGTCTTACCGAAGGTAGAAAATTTTATGGGGATGGAGGGTGGGGGGAGGATAAAATCCTATATAGATACTGTTTTATGAAGACCACTCCTGCTGGTTGTAATGACACGAGCGTGTCTACTTCTTCCAAAAACACATATCTCAAATAAAACGCAGCACTCAGACTTTTCTTAAAATTACCTATTCCAAATCGAAGCAAAAGCGTAACCAACCTTCTTCCTCCTCCACACAAGATCTTCTAAAACATATCATATACAAAAAACAATAACCATCAACGGCAGCGACGAATCTCGCTAATCGTTTCCGCAGACGTCGCCAATGACGGCCAAACATCACACAGATTTTCATTTATTTTGAGATTTTGTTATTTTTCCTAATGTACTTTCTAGGAACGCACAAAATCAAAGAATCAAAAGTTTCATTCAATCTTTGTATGAAGCCATGATCTTGTGAAGTAATGAAATGCTTTATTTAATATTTCAGTATTGAGGTTGCTCGCAACTCTTTTATTAGGAAATAAATTTTCATTATGACGAAATTTTCCAGGTTATGGCAATAATTGAGAAATATAGTGTCAGTCAATTAGTCAGTTTCATCTCATAATAATTGAATGGATATTCATAAATTGTTTTCAGAATCTTTCAAATGTGTCGATGAATTATAGTTCTGAGCCCAAAAAATATTCAAACTTACAAGAAAATCGTTATTATTTCGGAAACTAATATAAATACGAAAATTGGTAATCAGTTTGAAATATAAATACTGTCGTAGTCAATAAGTGAAAAAAATTTATTTTATCTCATAAATTAATATATTGAATAAGTTCTGTGACACTTTATCAGATTTTATTGCGATGAAATAAATTATTTTGAAATGGTAATTACAATTAAATGGCTATTTTTAGACGGCCATGAAGAGCATGAGAAAGAAAATATTGTGATTGTTCATGACGCTTTTCCAAATTTGAATCCCGGGCAGCAATTTAATCTCAAATCGAATAGCATATGTATTGCTTATGACTGTTTGAGGAAAGTTATATATTTTTTAAAAATCATTTTTAATATATAATCTTTCGATCATTTTGTATATATTCTGACTGAAATTAATAATGATTCGGTTACAATAGAAACATTAAACCCTAGCTTCACACTTGTGAAATCTTTGCGAACTTTTTTCCTTCAAAACAGTAAGCTCGAGATATCTTGGGTGGAAAAAGTCGCTTAAAAACGTCAGGTCCAAGATTTTCTAGTTACCGAAATTTCTCTTCCCCCAAATGTCCAGCTGCAGATATAATGAGCGAGAGTACCTGCTATCAATTGAAAGTCATGGATTGACTAACGTCAGTGGAACCTATTTTTCAACTCATGATATTAAGCAGCGTATTCTGAGAAGTTATTTAGATTTGGAGAATAATTGTATACCCAAAGTAAGTCTTAATCAGTGAGGATAAAATCTCACGCATAAAAAAATAAACCTCATATGACGCATATGCCAGTTATAATTAGCCTAATGTATAGAATTTCAAGACTTTAAAACTTAAAAAATACAGATAAATAAGAAAAATCGAATTATAAGGATATATAAAAATTATCTCTTATATAGATTACTTTAATTTAAGAATATGAAGTTAAATTTCTTTCGCAGTTTCATAAAATGCACTAAGCACACAAGATTTACTTAACGCATGTGTATATTTATAATTTTTTCATAAAATTAGTTTCATAGTTTTCATTGATTAGTGTATTTTAAAAAAATAATCTATAAAATACCTATAACCAAAATGAACTCATTTATTCTGAAAAGATTATTATTGATTGACTTTTTTTATAACGTAATGATCAGTATATGCAGAATTGAATGCCCGCTTGTTTATTTGAACATTATATAATTTCACACTTCTTTACAAATTCAAACACAATTTGGCGCAAAATCTTTTTAGCACTAGGAAATTTGTTTTCTTTGAAATTTTGGGAGTTACATATGAAATAATATATTAAAATCTGTAAGATTAAAAAAAAAGAAATATCTAAATGCCGAGATTCTCATTCCAACTGAAAGCCAACTAGAACCATTTTCGTTCTTTGGGTTCAGGTTTCCAATTTTAACCCTGTCATACAGGTATATTTCAAATAACTAAACCAAATTTTAAGCTATTTCAAGGATTTACATGAACTAGAATATATATATTTTTTGAAATCGCGAAAAGCATTTCTTTTTGGAGACCATGGTGACCAGTCGAAAAATAAGCCTCCCGTTTATTAGACTGAAGCGGGAGGTTTATTTTTACGTTAAATGAGTCCTTACGTTAAATGAGTCCAATTAGACTGAATCTTTTCACACGGGTATAATTTTATTAAGTATTTAGAATTATATTTCAAAATGCCCTATCAATTTGAAGAATTTAATCGAAAATCCTCTTTTCAAAAAGAAGGAATTGCGCGATATCTGTTGAAATACAGGCTTTCTTTCATCTCCAGTTCCTTTGAGTGCAAAAAGACGGAAACCTTTCATATAAGTATATTTTAATGAAATATGTCTAATTATAAGCTATTTCAAATTTTCACATCATTTTGAAGTATTTTATCGAAAACAGCATTTTCAATGAGATATTTCGAAATATACGTCTTCCTCTATGTTTCTTTCTATAGGTTCAATAGGAGAATGTTATCAGTTATGTATATTCTAATTAACTAGATCGAATTATAAGCAATTTCAAAGTTTTCGGGGAACTACAATGTTGTATCAATAAGGGATATTTCGATAAGAACCCTGCGAGATCTGTCGAAATAAATGTTTTTCTCAGTATTCCGACCTTTGGGTTTGATTGGAATGAAGCTTATCATATAAGTATATTTTAAATAATAATATCAAATATTTAGATATTTCAAAGTTTTACATTAATAAATTATTGGATTAATAATTCAAAAGAATTTTACTTTTCAGTCTAATTTAAGATAAAATCATTATTTCAAACATTTTTAAACACAGCTTTTCAACAATTAATAATAGCAACCAATTTATTATTAGTTTAACGCTAATGATAAATAGTGTTAAAAATATACATGAATAAATATAATAATTGAATATCAATTTCATCAATAGTTAATTTAAATTAAAGCTTGGTAGCTGAAATATATATATATATATATATATATATATATATATATATATATATATATATATATATATATATATATATATATATATATATATATATATATATATATATATATAACGCCTTTAAATTCTCCACTGTCTCCTCTCTTTAGCTGTATCCAACTGGCGACTCACTACTACGCAATTGGCTACTTTACACACAACTGCAGTAGTAGTAATTCTTATTGCTAAGGGTTATTTTTTTATATATATATGCAAAACATTAATAAAGCAGATTTGGAAACCAAGTGGTGCAACTTGTTGCACGATATTGTACGATATTATAAAATATTATTCAATATTCAACAATATTATAAATTATTGCGAATATTGTTAAATATCATACAATAATGTACAATATATATGTGCGACAAGGGAATTGTTTCCAACTGTACTAAAACGTCTAGAACACAATACCTTGAGGTTCCTTATTTTATAGAACGAATCGAACCGAATTAAAGGATGAAACTAATCTAATATTTAAAAAATAACTGGATACTACCATTGTCGTTATTTCATGAGCAGCCTCAATTTTTCCTTCCTGTTTAATCTCCAACGGACAAGAATACTATATCTTATTAAAAAAAACCGATTTTGTATTTTTGATTGCGCATTTAAGAGTTATAGAAAGTAATTCTTCAATTTTCTTTTAAATTTCTTTTTTGAGAAAATGTCCATACATATTGTAGAACTGGCTATTCGCTATGTAAAGCAATTAAATCTAAGGGAAACAAAAAAAAAATTCTATATTGCATCAATTTAATCCACGAAACTTCGGCTCTTTTCTCTCACACACATCATTCCTTATTTTCTTCAGAAAGCTAATTATCAATCCTCAAAGGAATGGAAGGCCAAGCAAGTGCATCGAGATAAGCCCGAATGATTCTGAGTTCCCCACTTAAATTAATCCTTTCATTTGGATAATGTTTTTTTAAGCCTAAAATATCTCATGCATGTTCTCAACATTAATCTTGGAACTCATATCATGCCATGACTCTTTCATACTAGAAAAAAGCATTATGCGTGACTAATGTTTATACTACAATAACGAAACAAAACTCAAGGAAGTTTATTTTTGCTTCATAATTTTATTTATTGAAACATTTTGCTCCCAGATATGGCATAAAATAATTTTATAACGCTTTTTAAAAATATCTTAGCTCCTTGATATACACATTACCTCAATTAATTATGTATCTTATTCTAATTCATGTATACATTCTTTTTAAAATGCATAAATACAAAGAAATAACACATTTTTGAGTTAAATAATGGAAGTTGAGCAACTTTTTTCTGTTATGTGAATTAAATTAAAAATTAATTTAAAATTAAATTAAAATTTTAAATACTTGGAAATGTTGATTAGATTTCTTAATGTATGTCAAGAAAGTAAAACAATCAATTCATTGTTACATGATACATAAATTCTTTACTCCCTTTTAATTTTGAAATCTGTTATGGATCTTTAATTGCTCCTTGTAACATTCCACTACAACACATCGTTAGTTGAAATTTTTTAACCATGTGGCCCTGAGACAACTAGAATACGTTTCAATGTTTAGAATTGAAGCTTAAAATACAGTATTCTGGAATAAATATAGAAAAATTCTTTAAATGTTCGGTTAAAAATTTGCAAAATTTTCTAAATTTTCAAAAACTAGAATTCATTTCAATGTTTAGAATTGAAGCTTAAAATACAGTATTCTGGAATAAATATAGAAAAATTCGTTAAATGTTGCAAAAATGTCTAGTTGTAAAAAATAATACCAAAAATAACAAGATTATTAAAAAATAATGTCTTCTTATATATTTTGGTACAGTAATGGATCAAACTTATGGTATTCATGGTATAATTTTTTAAAAAATTCAAATCAAATGTGTCTAGCATGTAATCAAACACATTGTGTTAAATTAACATAAAAAGTTTATTATGAATGGAACCAGAGCAAATATTAACACATAGAGACGAATAATCACAGTACTAGAAAAAGTTTCGTGTTATGCTTATATTATTAACAAAAGGATAGCATAGACTTTTCCTGATTACAAAACGTTAGCATGAAATAATCATTGGTGATAGTAGTTTTAAACTGCTGTTATGCATAACTCTGCTCTTAAAGTTTATTTCATCACTTAATAAATGGTGCAAGTAATCCAGGCATATCATAGTGAATAAAAATAGAATTTTCAACGACATGAAGTTCATTAAAGAAAAAGCGCAATGCATTTTATAATTCCGTTAAATGAAATTAGTTATTTCTGTTCAAGAGGAGTCTAAGTACTGTTATGGATAATTGTTACACCATTTCGTGGGGCACTAAATATGGACAACAAGTCATTGAAAGTTAGGACAAATCATGCTGTATCTGGTGTTATATAACACATGGAGGGTAATGTATGATGAGAACTAGAATATCACCATGCCATTATTTGAGGTATATCAGGAGCACACATTGGAATTCGTTATGCTAATTGGCATAATTTCAAATTCAATTATTAAATTTATAATTTACAAAAATAAATACGTGTAGAAATATAATAGAGTTTGTGAAACAAAATTTTGTAATCTGGACAAGACTTTATGCTGACTTTTTTTTTTTTTTTTTTGTGAAAGTATGAACCTGAAAAACCTTTCAAAAATATTTATACAACATACATTACTTAATATTTATAACACAGAACATTTTAGAAATTTAAACCAATGTCTATTATTTTAATATGGATATAGCACAAACCCTAGCCATGTTTCTCATTTGTAACGAAAAACATAATATTGCCCGTTTTATATGCGATTTTTTCCTGTATATTTAAATAAAGCAGTAACGTATCATCTTAAAATTTATTTAGATTAATCAACAGATAGAAGAAAATTCTCAAATTACAAAACAATTCTTTCACCACATGTTGAGAATCAAACTCTTACAAACTATTCAGACCTTCCATTTCCTACACTGCTTTCAAAATCCCCAATCTATAAATGCTCACAGCTGTGTTTAATATGTTGCGTTCATTAGCAATTCTACTGATAACTTCAAGGAGATTGCGAAACCGCAAAATTGCGTCAGTAAATTACATTATAAACTCATTGGTACATTGTACTAGTGACTGAGTTTAAGAATCAATTCAGTTTTAAAATTACATTTTCGCCCTTTATCAAATAATTTATTCACACAAGTAATGGCATTTATTTTCTGCTTCTATCTGACTTCTTCAAGTACAAGAATAAAGGCAAATGTTTTGTGTTAATTATCTTATTTCAAAAGAAATGGAACAATATTTTTTTCTCCAAATGTATATAATGGACAATTTTGAATTTCATTGAGTAATTAACATTCTTTTTATTTTTTTTAGAACCAAGAATATTTCCTCTTTATTTTCTTCAAATAAGGATGATCTATCTTTATTTTCTTAGAATCGAGAATAATCCTTCTTTATTTTCTTAGAATCAAGAATAACACTTTATCAATATATTTTGGATCACAAGTTTATCCTTCTTGTTTTCCTTCTGACTCTCTAAATATGTTTCGACAGTTAGAAAGAGGGTCTATATTTTACCCTTGGACTTTTTCTCAATTAACAGACAAGTGCCGCGACAAACGATTTTATATTACTATAACAAGGTATGTGAGTTTTAATTTGAGAATCCTAAAACAGAAATTAGAGTTAGCTGGTTTTCGTTGTTTTTTAAAAAATAATAATTTGGTTTTTTGCAGGCAAATCGAAATTCATATAACAACAGTATGTACGAATAATGAATCAAATAATTGTTAGATTGGAACTGTATTGAGGTATTGAAACCTTTTACATATATAAAATAGACTCAAATAATCTTGCACAAGATTTATTCAGGAAGATTATATCACGGTCACATTTTATAGCAAAGAAATTTTAACCAAAGATCATTATAAAAGATATAAGTCAGCTTGGTGAACAACACCTTTAAATGTTTATTTACTTATAATATGAAAAGAAAGGAATAAAATGCTTGTGTTAAATGTTTTAATAAACGTTTTTGAAAGATCAATTATTAATACGATAAGATATTAATACTGTAATAAAGTGGCATAATATATTTCAAGATATTGTGACGTATGTTCTTTCCATTTTTTTCATTTATTATTATTATTATTTTAAACCCGCTTTCCTAAAGGAAATATAAATATTGCGTAAAAAATGCGTCATAAATCGTTGCCTCTTTGCGGTTCAGTCATGTCATTTCATATGCGTTGCATGTCCATTGTGAGTAATCTAGGGATAATTTCTTACAAGATTGTTTTATTACGAAAACTGTTGAGGGGACGGTGTGCTCTATTAAGCATTTTTGAGAAATATTCATTTAGCTTTTTCAATTTTTTATGAATATGTATTAAAATATAAATAAAAAATATCTTTAAAAAACTCTTTAAAACAATATATATATATTCAACATATATATATATATATTCAACAATATATATATATATATATATATATATATATATATATATATATATATATATATTCAACAATATATATATATATATATATATATATATATATATATATATATATATATATATATATTCAATTTTTAATGAGTATTTCAAGCAAGCAAGGTATTTCTGAAATTTTTTCAAATTATTTTTTTTCCCCATCATCCTACAAACAATTTTTTGGGAAAAAATGCTATTATTTGGCAATTTCAATGGGAATTTAATATTTAAAAAAATATTTTGATGCACGAATATTAAATTTTCATAAGAATTTTGTGTTTTTCTAAACTAAAATTGATTGTTATCTGTCTAAAGGAAATTGAAATATAAAAAGCATAACCTGCTTTCTTGTAATTTTTTTTTCAAAAATTATCAATTTTTTGCCATTTCCTAAAAAATGAAGACTCCCAGGATATTTTAAATATATTTAAATTTAATTTGAACACAGCTGTTTTAAGAAAGTCATAAAATTATATTTATTCCATTAAGCCCTTCAAATATTTGTTTCATTTAAAATATATTTTGTAATGCTATTTTAGTTGAATATAAGCATATATTTTAGAGATGAAACAATAAATAAGAAATTTCTTGATTTCGACATGTTTTGCTAATTTGAAAGCTGTCTGCAAAATATAGATTTTACATCTTGAAGAATGGAACGATATTGAGCAGTTTACCCTGAATCGTTAGGTCCTCGTGATTGAATGTTTGATGCGTTCGAATCAAACGTACTACAAATGTTTATTTCGCGTCTTTTCAGCGTCTTTTTTCACGTAGTCCTTTTCCTCATGTCTTAAAGAGTACGCTCAACAATTTTGGAGCCTTTACACTGAGTAGTTCGCTGTTTAGAAAGCTCAGAGTAGGGTGTTTTAATTTGGATAATATTGTATATATTTTAATATGTTGATCGATGCTTCAAAATATAATGCGCCTGCCTCATTGTGGTATTGGTTGAAGAGTCTTCCTCAGCACCTCCGTATCCATTGGAATCATCAGCGTTTATTAATTCATTTTACTTATAAAAAGCCATGCTTTTTCAATGTTTTTCAAAGAAGTGGCAGTGAAATTTTCAATTACCCTGCAGTGTACTCAGTTTCGGGAAGCTTTCATGCCCGTTAATAATTTCAGTTTTCTCTTTAAAACTCAAATCAGTTCTTTTTTTATCCATTTTGCTATATAATTCATTCACAGGCCATAGTAGTTTATGACCATTCAATAGATTCCAAGCTAGATCTGAAACTTAGCTATCCACTTAAAATATTCTAGACCGCTTAGTTCAGACAAAAAAAATGTAAACCCTGTCCCATGGGAATGATAACTTCAAGATGTTTCCTTACAGATGAAACAAGAAATTCCATGATCGTCCATCGTCAATGCGATCGAAAATGAAGAATCAGCCTATTCTCTACTTCAAAACTGATAGTACTTCAGGCTTCTGCTTCAAAACTGATAGTACTTCAAAACTGATAGTAATTCAAACTTCTACTTCAAAACTAATAGTATTTCAAACCTCTACTTCAAATCTATGATAACAACATACTAAATAAATACTTTTGCGTTCATTTGAATACATCGTTTCGGGACCAGCCAACTGTGATAATACAAAACGAATAATGACTTTAACTGTGACCACATTAAGCGTCCACTATATTGTGCACTTTTTCTATGTGAAAGAATGATTGCTAGCAACAAGGCAAGGAATTTTTATTTTCAGTTTTGTAGGTGTTTCAAATTTTTGTAGATACTACAAAAAGCAATTGCGATTTGTATAACACTTAAATTGTTTTGTTATTAGAAATACAGATTTAAATCTCGTTTTCATTTTTTATGTCTAATTAAGACCTATTCTTTTTCAGCTATTAATAGCACTACGGGAAATACCATTTACTATTTATATTGTTTCCAGAAAGGAGAATCATTCTTTTTTTCTGCAAGAACTCATTTCGTTTCTACATATGATCAATTTTACAATACAGAAGGCAGAATTTATTAGTATTTCTCGAACTTTGTTGACATTATCTCAAACATCAAATAAGAGGAATAGGAGAGGAAACTAAACAAAATACATTTCAAAACAATTTATTTGAAAATTTAGTTTTTAAATCTCGAAATCAAAGGAACTCGCAATATTAACTACCATCATAAAACCGTACTGGATTTCTAGATGAAAGGCACAAAGAAAAAAAATACTGAACGTTATTTCAAAGCTTTCTTCAGATACGATTGCAATTGTTTTAAAATAGCGGTATTTTATAAACAGAGTAAAATTCAGTATCAAAAATAGCGTTCGTTTCCTTATCAGATTCAAACTATGTATAAGCTATTCAAAAACGCATTGATGTGTATAATTTTTTTACACCTTTAATTTAATTTATTTTTAGCTAGATATTTAGAAACTAGAATTTTTTTACCTAGATATGATTTGAGGAATCTCACTTTTTCACTAGAAACTGTAAATAAGGTCTTTGCCTGTGATGACTTTTCAGATACATTATCACTAGAAATTTTAAGTACAAAAGTATGTATTGTTAAGAATTCGGTGGTTTTTATGACTCGAATATCAATGGTTGAAGGCATCTGTCTAATGTCTCATTCCGAAATGATATGCTAAATGAAAGATGCTTATTCCGAAACGTATTTTTTCCGAACTTGTTAAGGTAGCGCTATTTTAATTCAGACTAATTTTAGTACCAATTTAACTGTGCCATGTCTAATATTACTGAATTTATGCTCCACGACAAATAATAAAGGGTACTAAATTCGTTATACTGTAGCTGAAAAGAAATACCGATGTGTCTTCAGATATTTTATTTATTCATTTATTTATTTATTCATTTTGGATTTAAACTTTTGAAGGTAATTGTATGCAACTTTTTAGCGAATCATATAATTTTAGTCATGGTCATTTGTTAAGGAAGCAGCGTCCCTTGCCTTCCTTAAATGTAAATATCGCTCTAAAAGGAATAGAAACCAATCTGTTGCTGATCGTTGTTATATTTGGAAAAAATATAATGGAACAATACAATTTCAAACAAATTTAAGTGCAAATGCTCTTAAAGCAGGTTGTAATTTTGACGGTATATTACTGATGTTTCTTCATATATATGGATTACTGCATTCTCAGCTCGACATCGAATGTCAACGCATTCTAAACCATTTCTGGTCTGTAAGTTCGGACACTGGACAACAAAATATGTATCATCCTCGTCATCTAACGAAGACTCATAATTTTGAAGTTCTTCTTGTAACATACTTTGAAATGATTAATACTTGAGATCCTGATATAAGTAAGCTAAAGTAAGATATATAAGGCCAAACAATCAGATATAATGGCAAAAATACGGTTTTTGAACTCGGAAAGATCTGAAACGTGGAGATTCGTCGAAATTTCTAGTTCTATTTTTTGACAATACTTTCTCAATACTTCGCATACGAAAAAGTAAAACTCAAATGAATATATGCTTGTGATTTTTTCATATCCTTCTAATTGTCTGTCACTGATTGATTTTTATACTCTCTGATGTGGTATTTGGAGTTGTTGGCTGATGTATGTTCCTAAGATTCTGAGCATCTGTTTAAGTTGTCAATTTCGCCCAATATTACCTTTTCAGTAAATTCGAAGTTGATTTTGATTGAACCAGAAAATTCAGACTGAGATTATCTCTCTTTTGAATAACAATATTAAGATGCCAGGGCCATTGTCTTAAATTTGTCATTAATTAAATTTACTATTACATATATAATGCTCATTGTTGAAAAATTCAAACGTTGTTTGTAACGTTTATTGAGCAGTTGATAAGTAGAACAGAGTTACTACGAAATCCATGGTGTATTTCTGATGTATATGTGTGTTTATTGGATATCAATGGTTATATGTAAAGAGTTTAATATAACTATCCGGGAAGGAATTGTTAAATAAATTATTCGTACACATTTTTCCTCAATTACTTTAAGGTGGCGTTAATTCAAACTTACATAAAAACGTTGACCAGCAGTAGAACTGAGCGCAGTTCCGTAGCAACATTAATGCCAGGTGACAAATTTAAGACAATGGCCCTGACATCTTAATATTTTTATTCAAAATAGAGATAAACTTAATCTGAATTTTTTGGTTCAATCAAAATCAACTTCGAATTTACTGTAAAGGTAATATTGGGCGAAATTCACAATTTAAAAACATGCTCAGAATCTTAGGAACATACATCAGCCAACAACTCCAAATACCACATCAGAGAGTATAAAAATCAATCAGTGACAGACAATTAGAAGGATATGAAAAAATCACAAGCATATATTCATTTGAGTTTTACTTTTTCGTATGCGAAGTATTGAGAAAGTATTGTCAAAAAATAGAACTAGAAATTTCGACGAATCTCCACGTTTCAGATCTTCCCGAGTTCAAAAACCGTATTTTTGCCATTATATCTGATTGTTTGGCCGTCCGTTATCTGACTGTGACAAAGATAACACAAAAACTCATTGAGCTGGATTGATGAAATTTGGTTTACAATTTTTACACCAGATTTGTAGATATCTATCAAATTCTGGACAAAATCCATTCTTAGTCTGTCTGTCTAGCCTTTAAATATAAGTTGACACGATAATTATAAAACGAAGAGAACTAGGTTGATAAAAGTTGGTGCACAGATTAAACATCTAAAGTATAAATACCTATCAAATTTGGAATTAAATCAGCCATAGGGTTCACTTTGTATCATATGTACTTTCACAAGTATAAAAATTTGATAACTCTAAATCGGAATGACTTAAATATATGAAATTTCGTATGTAATCTTGCAACTACAATTGCATTTAGGTATCAAATGTTTTTTTGAAATCAATAGGAAACAACGTGTTTAAAACATTTTGTGCATACTTTTATGCATGTTACCAATGTCGCAGTATCATTCGTAACTATTACCACAATTAGCTCAATTGTACTATACAATACAACTTTTATTTTGATAGTCATGCGCTTGGTCTTAAGAAGCAGCACACTAGAAAACGAGATGTTTCAAAAAATCGCACAAACTGAGTTACGATCTGACTGCGTCTTAACAATAAACTTTTAGATAATATAGTGGTATGTTCTTCACGCATTTTATCGTGGTCTTATTAATTTTTTTTTCTTTTTTTAAAGGGAAAAAACATTCTTTGATTGATTTAACTTGCAAAAATTATTCTTACTCCAGTAATTGTTCTTATTCCAGCGTTTTCAGTCACACAAAAATTAAACTATATCAATCCGCAACTGATAGTGACTTGTTTTTGAAAAAGTAGTAATAATAAAAACATAGACTTCAATTCAAGAATGAGCCGTTTAACAAGAATAATTATGTTATTGCAATTTGTTTTATACATACTGTTGAGCCTGTTCAAGTTTACGTTTTTTCAAAATGCAGCAAATCTATAAGTTATTGATTATTTGCAAAAAATGAATGAATAATAATGGTGGAAGAAAAAAACAATGTCCTCATGTGACTGAAGGATTTAAGAATGGCAGACGTCGGCGTGCTCTAATAAAATTATATTTAAGATCTAATGAGCAACAGTCAGAAACAATTAGATACAACACAATTAGCACATAAAACAATTTAGGCAACTCCTAACGACGCTACATTTCGACGGCTAAAAGTTGCCTCTCCTGGCTTAAAAACGCTGAATTCGAAATCAGTGCGCTTGTCCCTGGCAAGTGCCCTCAGAAAGAACAACAAATGTGATGGTTGTCCCTGGCAAGTGCCCTCAGAAACAACAACAAATGTCATTGGTCAGGTGGCTCGTTATCTACCAATCACAAAGCGAATAAAATGAAATGTATACATAACTTTTTTTTATATAATAGAGATGCAATTTTTTTAACCTTAAATTTAATGAAAACAATTTTTAAAAATACACTTTTATTTATATATTAAAATGAAGATTTTTTTTTTTTCTATTTCCATGTTTTTAAATTTTAGTTTATATTTTGTTATCAAAAATACTATGATATCTTAAAATTAATTTTTTCTGAAGTTAACTATTAGTTGGTAGTAAGCGGCGAATATAAATTCAATATATTAATTCATTGATAATTTGAATTTTGACTCGGAGGCAAATTCCATTAATTCAATAGATTCATTCATAATTTTGATGTAGAAATGTTAAAATACGTATTATCATAAAGAACATACAAATTTAGAAAGTTTCAATATTCTAGAACATGAAATGTGTGAAGATTTGATTCCCAAATTCTACCTTTACAAACAAGAAACAAATTCGGTGATATAAAAGTGTATGATAAAAACGCTTTGATAAAATTATTAGTTTTCATTGTTTTAGGGGGATCCAATTACATCTGTGATTGGCAGCTAATGAGTTAATTAAGAATTTTAATTAAAAAAAATCTTTATTTACCCAGTTACTTTTAAAAGTATTTATATTCTCTGACAATTTGAGAATTTGAAAGAGAAAAAGATGAATTAATGAAAAAATTTAATTATAAAATGGAATAAGAAAACATTTGTTGGTAAAAATTTCGGTGAAATAATGTGATGTAACGTTCTATCTCTTTTACAGAAGATATTAGTTTTGAAGAACTTTTTTAAATGGGGAAGCATTAGGATAAAAATAAGATTCCAAACAAGTTTTCAATTTAAAGCAATATTATGAGTTTGTCAGTTTTTTAATTAATGAAAATAATCTTTTTCTTCAACATAAAGCTTCTTAATGGGAATTTAAGTTAAAAAATAATATCTTGGTTCTGCGCGAATTATAATTAAAAATATATTAATTTTAAGCAAGAAAAAAATATTATCTGGTAATTTTTTTTTTACTTTAAAAATAACAGAGGTCTCAACGGCTTAGTCTTCCGCTAATTACCACCTACGCTATTTTTGAGATATTCTAAAAGTAATCTAATGTTTAAAACAATATGTAGTACCACTAATAACAAGTAAGACATCGATTTCTTTCTCAAAGAATATAATATTTATTTACATGCTAACAAAGGGGCCGCGGTGAGCTAGTGGTAAGGTCTTGGCTTCGGAACCGGAGGGTTTTAGTATTAAGGCACGATTACACAGAAGAACCCCGTGTAAGCGGGTGTGGTGCACGTTAAATTCGTCGGTACCAAACGTCCTCCCGCTGATGTGGTGGGGAAGTTTGGAGAGGGGGGCCGCCAGCTTAGATGGCGTCCTCGTCATCTAACCAAAATCAAAAGGTCTGTCCCAAAATAGCCCTAGTGTTGCTTTAAAACAAGACTTTAATATAACCAAACCATTCTAACAAAATAATAATTAGAGAATAAGTAGGATTTTTAATATGCCTTTAAGTATTGGTGTTATATTCCAAAACAACATTTAAATTTCTTTTTATAGTAATATATCGATATTCAGAAAGGTCTGCTAAAGTATTCAAATGCTACTTAATAAGTTAATTGGATATCGACATCACAAGCATAGTAAATTGTACAAGTATATGGTAGCATGTACCCAGTCTTTTCTTACAAATAACAGAAAATATAATTAAGGAAATATATAACAGCAGGATTAATAACTTTGGCAATTAATTTCTAATAATAGCTGGCAAATTCTGACACCTGACAATGCCTCTAACATTTTATACCAATATTTTTTACGTCTAGTTGGGAAAAAAAAACGATATTGTGAAGAATACATTTCCGACGAAATACACATCAAAGTTCAACAAATAAATCGCACAATGTAATTTGCTCGATTTCAGTGCATATGAAGAAAATTCATTTGATTTGTATTTTCTCGAATATAAAGAATATAAAAAAAAGGCGACCTCATTATTTTGATGAATTTTTAAGCTCCCAAAGCCTAGAAAATGTATTTTTAGTGTTATGCATATTTTAACAATTATTGTAATGCGGCGCGGACTGAATGGTTCAATGGTAGAATGCTTTGAAGCACGAAAACGACAATTTGCAAGTTCGTATCGGACTACAAGCATGTTGCCAAAAATTGCTTTGTTTTTGATTTACGTTCTCGCTTGTTATAGAATGTTCCTGTAATTTCTGTATCTTTCTGAGTCTGGAAGATTCGAGTCATTTCGTTCTGTGGATAAAAACAGATTTTTGGTTTAATCCCTTGAATAAAATCTCGAGTTCAGATTAACGAGTTTTATCTTTGACCTTAGTTAATACACCGTTCATCTACGTGACCTGTTAGTTAGATCATGAATAGGATAAGTTGAAGAAATTGAGCGCATTGTTTTTTTAGATCTAATATTCAAAATTATAAAATAAATTCCGATTATCAGTTGGATATCTAATACAATCTTCTAAGATTGCATACGGATATGATATTATCAAAAAGGAGTGAGAGGGTGAAAGTTACAACAATGGTCTTTCAGTTTTAACTGAAACAATATTAATCTGAAAGAAAAAGTTTAAACTAAAAAAATTTTAAGTATGAAAAAAAATCAGTAAAATGAGCAGGTTAGTGTGAACATAATTTAATTAGATCCGAAATCATTTTTTAACATGTAAATTTCGAAAAATATGCGTAATATAGTTGCCGATAAATGATAAAAATCTCAAATTTATATCTGCATTAATTTTGAAAAATTGGATTTCATTAAAAATACTTTCAGTATATTTCGTCACTCAGAATTCACGCATCGAAAATTAAACTTAAAGTATTGTTCTTCAATTTCAGATGGTATCATGAGTTAAAAAAAATGGTGAAAAATGAGTTTGAAGTTAAAATTTTCTCTTAATTATTACCACCATTATTTAGAACTTTTCGAGAGCCAACAACTACAAACTAACTTCTTTTCCTTTCAAATTTAATGTTTAACTCTTTTTAAAATCCATAATCATAATAGTTTGTAACACCAGTGAGCAATATTTTAAGAATAAGTTTATTTTTCGTTTTGTGATTTCTGATTGATAGAAAAATGCTTATAAGTATTTTTCAACAAATCTGCTTATTAACCAAATAATTTTTTTTTCAAAAAATAATGAAGATATCTACCTGAAATAATGGTCAGTTATTATCTTCAATGCTACACGTACTTATGGGGAATTCGAAAAATTTCTCTCAAATTAAAAAAAAGAAGAAGAAAATATGTGTTTTAAAAACTTTTGAAGATTTACCCCAGACCTAATTAAGCTGTCGCAACGTACGTTCTATACTACATTTTAAAGGCCTTTTTATTACGTACCTCGTTTTATTTTAAAAGTTTCCTCTCATATTGATAACTTTTTATTTAAATTCAAAATAAAAACAATTTTTCAACCTGCACTCTCATCCCTTCTCTTACCCAAATTAGCCTAACAAGCATATTTTGAATAGTCAAATCATTTTAAACCAGTAAAATTAGTGTCATGCATTTTTTTCATGTCGAAGTAAACATTCAGCTGGATTGTAATGAAAATGCCTTTAAAATAAAATGCCTTAAATGCGCTTCTATTTATGATTAGAAGAAGTGGACACTAGAAAGGCTGATGAGAAGGGACAAATTAATTGCTGGTGGGGAGATTCTTTTATCTCTCTTATTGAAGGTTTATTACCACGAATAGAATTAAAAGCTAAAGAAACGTAGGAATAAGAATAAATGAAAAAACATCACAATCATTTTAAAGCCATTACTCCCTGGTATTGTACAAATTTTTTGTAAACATCTTATCTCATAGTATATGAGCAAACTGTTCAATATCCTTTTGTGTTTCTTATTATGATGATAAAGATAAATTTATGTGTGTTGGAGCTCTATAAGCCAGACTGTGTGACCTACTGTTTCCAAATTTGGTGCATGTATACCTTGCAGATAGGTAGTGTGTACCTAGGGGTGATATTTTTTGACATTTTATTTAGAATTTTTGATTAATTAAAAATTAAGCTGAGTTTTGGGAGTTTTTCTTGATAACTTCGGAAAAAAAATATAGCAAAAAAAGTAAATCTTACACCGTTTTAAAATTTTAAAATACATATATATTTTTCGAGATACTAATTTAATAGCCATGCTAATTTTTTCTCCTCAGCACTTTTTTAAAAATATTTTTTGTTTGATTTCCAACAATAGATTACGTTGTTGCTCTGGTTTTAAACCATTTTCATTCTTTCATAAACTATCTGATCGAGTGATTTTTTCCCATTGTTAAAAACAAAAGAACAAGGTTTCTGATTAATATCTGCGTAATTTACGAGATGTATAAAGGATAAGGTTACAATATCACGAAATTTAGAAGATAGATGAACCAGATATTTACGTTTTTAATAGAGACATGCTGTCATGGGATGAGTTGCATTAAAAAGGTTCATGTACCCAATAAATTGAGCACATGTAAGAGACAGTTCAAATAATCCTGCTTTAATATCTGATAATTTGGAGGAGTAAAGGCCATGAAGGTTTATCTACACGATTTAAAGAAAATTAAATGTAATCAATATTTTCATCGAAGCCAAATTCGAAAGATTTTAAATAAAAATAAAGGTCCACTCAGCTGCGACTAAAGTGTTTGAGTTATGGGATTTTGAATCTTACATACCTTATGAAAACAATCGATTTTAGACACTCCATCTGTCATCTCAAACAATACACGCCAATCACTGCCAGACTTTCCCCAAGGCTAATTGGCCCAAAATTATGAAAATTTTGATTTTTCTAAAATTATAATATTTAGAGCTTTAAAATTCGGTCAAATTTGATCAAAGAAGATAGATTTTTTTTTTAATATCAAATTTTTAGTTTCAAAAATATTTCGCTGAATATTTTACCTTAGAACCAAAAGGCTCTATAAAATATAAACTTCATACTTTTTTGAAACATATTAATTGACAGTAAAAAAATAAAATATTATTATATATGCCATTTAAATCCTTTTCAAAGAAAATCAAAAATGTGATTTTTATGATGAATCAGAAAAATTTTCATTGAATAATTCTTTGAGATATTACTTAAATTATGAAAATTATTCTGTATTGCTCATAATATTTCAATGTCTATTCTATTTTTTTGCACTCATATTTTTAAAAAAAAAACATGCTTAATCACAACAAAAAATGCTTTTGTATTAAATGAAGTTTAATTACTTCCACTGTAATATAAAGTTCAAATTTTACGGGAGCTGATAAAAATACAGAGAGATGCATAGCATAATGAATAGAACGGATTAATTCTTCGATATTAGCATGAGTAGCAATTCTTCTATATTAACATATCAAAATTTGAAGCTTAAAAATGTTTTTCTGAAGAAATTATTAAAAGATATATGAAACAAATAATGCATATTTCATATACATTACAAGTTACATGAAATGTTTATTTGGAAATTTTAACGAGTGTTATTACAATATAATTATAATTATAACGAGAAATCTAATTAAATTATAACGAGCAATACAGCTGATTGCCAAAGGCGGCTAGTTTAAATGCATATATTTCTTTTGAACAAGTAAAATTCTTCCTACTTTATCATAATGAAAATATTTTACGTTTTATAGACATTTCATACTACTTTATGATTTTATAAACTGCCGATGAAAATAAGCATTATTATCGAAGTTAACAAACTAACTCTTCCTCGAATAGGTAAAGGACACCACACCCATAGAGTCTGATATGTCCAAAAAGAATTATTTATATGCATATTTAACGAATATGACAAATGGCAAGATCAGTACAATTAAGTTTTAAGTGCGTGTTTTCCTTCAAGACAAGATCTAAGCAGAAAAGTTATCGAATTAAAAGAAAGAATAATTTAATCTATACGCTGATACCATTCCGAATTAAACCGACTACGCCTAGAGCTGACACCAGTTTTTCCGATCTACGTGGTGAAGTTTAATTGTAAAGAGTGGATTTATCTCTTAAGGTTGCATTTTATTTTTTCTGACGCAGAACTTAAAATAATATATAGAAGACATGATTTTATGAATAAAAGCACGTCTAGAAACTGGAAATTTTATCTTCTGTAGTTTGTAAAAAGACCATCCCGTAAATGAACTAGGTTTATAATTGATTGATGACTAAATCTTTTAAAGTAAGGTACTTACGATGGAATACGAAAACCACTCTCATTTCGAAGGAAAATGGCTCTGGCTGAAGCAAAGATGGAAAGATAATAGCACGTGGCTAGTGTAACCCACCCTATAAGTTGTTTAAAAATTCAATTTTTATTTTTATTATTAAATTTAAAGATTTGTAGAGAATATAATAGAGGCAGTAAAGATAATTCAGCTAGTATATTATATTTCTAAATAAATGCACTTCTCCTGAATTTTATTTCAATTAAATAAAAGTGCAATCATAGAACTCCATTATTTTTATAAGAATTATTAAGTTTATTTGTTTCTGTTTGAAATAATTCGAATGTAAATGAAAAGAATATCCAAAACAAAAAAAATCATAATTACCGTCAGTATACAACCGTCTCTAAGAATAATAAAATAAATATTTTGAAAAAAAACTTGAATTTTGAAGAATTTTGACAATTTGCAAGTGTTTCAGCCACTAGTGCCAATGCTTTTTTCTGTACGCAAACATTTATGAAATCCATCATGATTTATGTATAGTTATAAGATGCAGATTGTTTTTCGATATGAAATCAATTATATAAATTTTATATTTTACAGTCATAGAAGTGTTAAAATGATCCTTTATATAAAGTGAATAATTCCTCATCTAATTACTTTTCAGAGAATAAACGGATAATAAAGCCTTTCTAAATTTCTCCAAGCAAAAGTATGAATAAATAACTAAGTGAAACCTTGAACTATTCTCATATGAGATTGATAAAAAAATGCATACGATTCTCTAAAAATTTTTACAACATGAAGGATCGAAAAAACATTGTAAAAACACAGCTTTTAAACGAAATTTAAAAATTCTTTCAATTATTAGAATTCTTTGAGGATTAAACTTTCCTCTTTCTACTGCAGTAAGAAAAAGCTCTTAAGAAATTACTTCTAGTAATAATTTTCGTATACTCAACTATGAAATTGTTTCTAAAGGTAACAAAAAACGAAAATTGCCTGAAGGGCAACGAAAAGAAGCCTAAAAAAATTTGGAAAAAGAAACTGTTGCTCTTCGTCAGAATATAATCGTTTCCCAGGAGAATTATTGAATTACTGTGTAAATTCCCAGACGTACTTTTGCAGTTGCGGGGAACAGTTGAAAACTTGAAATTTTATGAATAAATTGGGAATTACAAACCAGGCTTAAAAGTCAAATTTTGGTAATTGTTTCGAAAAAGGAGTTTTTTGATATTAATAAAAATGAAGGCTATTTAATCGAAGAAATTGAATAAGTAGCTAAATTTAATTAAGAGTTTTTACATCAATTCGAAATATTTAGAATTTAATTTCAATCAGTCAAGTGTCCTTTTTTTATTAGAGGTCATTTAATAAGTTGTAAAAATACTGTAGATACTATAATTAGATTAAATTATTAAAATTTACTCCACTTAATTTTATTCTGCTATGACAATTTTAATTTTAAAATTTGATACAATGTTAGTTTAGAAATATTTAAGAATGTTTTATTTCACAAAATATTGATACCTACACATTCGTTTCCTTAAAGGTATTTAACAGGTTCACATATAATGGTGGTATTTAGTGGAATCGGCAATGGAAACATAAACACACAAATCTTGAAGCCGGGTTTTGATAACCAAGCTAACGCAAACATAATAATGCAACGATTATTGTGCTAGTACCGAACAAAGCATCTTGCTAACTTTTCCCTTCCGATTATAGCGAGTTTATGCCAGGAAAAACAAGCAAGTGTAACCCAAACAAAAAACAAGACCGAAACAAGCTATTCAAAAAAGCTTTTTCAAATTATGAAAAATCCCCAATAGCTGCTCTACAAATGGAGTTTCGAGCAATGTTTCACAGTTTAGGATAATCACAAAAGTTTGTAGATATAGATATTAGATGTACCCAAATCCAAAGGCTGAATATATAACTTTACCAATAATTCTGTATGTCCAGCGGCTCAAATTCAAATGGAACAAAAAACAAGTTTGATGCGAGTCATACAAGAACTTTCGTTCATCAAAGAAACATAGGATTACTTTGAAAAATTAATACAAAAAAACAAGAAGGACAGTAAAGTTAAAGTTTCCTCTTTAATTATCTTTCTCTGTCAGTATTTTTCCTACTTCAAAATATATCTTGTCCGAAACGTAATTTCAAAACTTATCAAAGGGGAACATAAGTAATTCTGGAATTGACAGAAGGAGACAGGAGATTCCCTTCACAAGTGTAAAATTTGTTTCCACTGTTAAATTCTTCGATACATAAAAGTAATTTCTCATGCCAACTTTTGAGTACATTCAATCTTGAAAAAAATGGATGGAAACAATGGAAACTTTTTCTCCTAAAGATTTAGAGTCTTCCAATCTGATTAAAATTCAATTTGTAAGATTACGTTTTATCCTGACGAGTTTTATCTGGTGCAGAGTTCCCCGAACTTCATTTGCTCATGCTGCATGTCAGAAAATTAGTCAACTGTTAATTATTTATTTCCTTTTTTCAAATAATTAACCTTTATTTGAAGGGTATAACTTGATCAAACTCCTTCGTAATAGTCTACACTTTTTCCTAACAATTAATTAAAATCGGATAAGTGTAAGATACGAAATTTTTACTAAAACAATTCCTGCACATTCTTATGCTTGTTAGGTCACATACATAACTGTAATACGCCACTTTGAACTCGAGATATTGACATTCAAGTATTTAATTATTTTACAGTATATCTTCAGAGCGTATTTCATTTCCATTCGAAGAAAAATCAATTTGAACTCATTTCGTTTCGGTAAATACGTTTTCCTTCACTATTATTGTATGTTTTCAGCAAGAAATAACAAACGTAATACATATTGTTATGGAAATCAAACTCGTGACTGTACGCTAAAAGAAATCCAACATATTGCATAAAGTAAAATGACGCTTTCTTTAACAAGAAAATACGAAGCAAAGTTAGGAAAAAATATAGTTGGGTTGTGTACAAAGAATAGTACTTGTAGGAACTATTAATACACAAGCAGGCAGCAAATCACAAATTAAATTGTAGCCACAACATAATAGCGAGCAGTTTCACTAGCTTGAAATGCGATTATTAACTTTAAAGAGAGAAGATGTTATTCATCTGATCACTTCACTTTTTATGGTTGCCGGCGGGACTCACATGGAATTTCCTAGAAAATTCTTCAAATCTCAGTTCCTAATTGAGACAGCTTGTCTCCAAGGTCGAGGGTTGTTGAATTATTCATTTAGCATTCATTAAAAATGCCTATAGATCTCTCTTTTCAATGATAAGACAGATTAGATAAGATTACAATGGCAAGGAAATGGTTCTAAAGATTCTTATCAATATTTATAGCATTGTCTTCATCGCTGAAAATGTCCAAAATTGAAATCCAATATTTTGAAAGCTTAGACATATAAAAATGAAAAAAAGGAAAATGTATTTATATTTCATCTGAAATCGTTAACAACTTCTTAATTTCTAATTAATAATGAACTATTTTCTAATTTACAACACAAATAAAATGCCACTGGCATTCATTTACAGAGCCAAATAGCATTTTCTTCATCCAACGTATCAAGAAATATATTCTTCATTCCATGTAAACACCTTATATACCATTTTGCAGTTCTTGATATGCTTTAGCGTTCAGCTTCTGAACATTTCCAAGAGCATTGATGCAACATTAATTCTTCATTAATCAATGGTTTGGCAGGAAAAAAACTCCTTTTCAAATACACGGATAAACAAGTTCCAAAAGGAAGCTGATAAGATCTGACAAGTGTTATCTTTTGATGTACGTCTAGAGATATCTTTCCTTTTAAATTCCGCACTTAAAAGGAAAGAAATTTTAAAGCTTCTGAAAAGTGTTGGTTTATTTTGTTTGTGTATTTTGAAATATATTTCGTTTCTAAGAAAATACCTATGCAGAAAAAAATATCTTTTTACTTGATTTTAAATTCAACGTAATTCGATAGATAAAGAAAAAACAAAACTACAAGGCCATGCTAGTTTAAGCCTCTTTTTTGTTGAAAAAAAATCTCTAGTACAGTAGATTTTTTAATAAGATATGCTTATTACAAATAATAAGAAAAAAATGAAAGCATTTTTAAGATTTCTTTTCTATGAAATATTTATTTTTCATCTAGGGGTTTTAAATGATCAGTTTCAACTTTAAAATAAATCTTAATTTTAATGAAGACTATAATTTATTTTTAATTACTTCTTAATTTATTCCAGATGTAGCAAATTCAAATTATGAGGGGAAGAGTAATAAAAGCTTATGGTTTTAATGCCATTTTTAATTTAAGTAAATCAAATGTTGAAAATTATGTTATTCTCTAAAAACAAAACTAGACTAATATTAGATGTACCTTCCAGATTATTTGCAACTGTGGGCATTGTTATGAAAAAGAGACAAGAATTGTTTATATTGTGATTTAAATTAAGAAAATGTGAATTATTGTCTGTCATACACAAAGAGCAGAACTTCTCTTGATAAATTGCCATACTCCTGTTATGTGAAAGAGTGATGAACATGAATGTATTACCCAGTACTGATTCATGTGTGACAGTGGCTTATCATTTATTAATAGGAATATACATTGAAACATAACACGCAAGAAGAAAACAATTATATTGAATGCTTTTTTAACTTTTTGGGGCTAGTTGGGTTAAAACCGGTCTCCTTTTCTCTTAGTTTTTTTATGCACAGTGCGGTACATATTAACCCACTTCGAAAAGTTGGAGTTACTTATAGTCATGGAGTTTAATATTTTTATAAGAGTTTTTTTGTCAATTTGCAATGCTAACCAAGGGTAAATGCTTAAATAAATGAGAAAAATTTATACTAATCAAAATGTATCAGTAGGTTATGTGAGTTGCTGTGATTAAGATTGCGCATTGTGTGATGAAGTGAATTTTCAGTGCTCATTATATTATGTGCTGTTTTATCGTTTATTTTTATGTTATATACGATATTTTTTGTTTTCTTATGAGTGAATAAATTGTTTCATAATTAAAAAAGCATGTTATTTTATGTTTTATAATGATTTTGAAACTGAGAAGTGGGATTATATATTCTTCAATCTGTAAATAAAAACCTTTTTGAATTGTTATTATTTTTTTCTTATTTTAAGTAATGTTTGATGTTAAATAATCGGAATAAAAGTTTATTTCCCATTTTTTTATACTAAAATAAATTTTGTGCAACTAAAATGCTTTTTTTTCTTTAAACGAGTGCTTCGAAGAGTTAAAAGTATAAATGAAATTTATTCCATCCACAGTTTTATTTCTAAAATGATTTATTTTTATAGATGTCAATTATGTAAGATTGTATACATAGTTTGCAGTTAACAAAGAAAAAGATTCAGAAAAAGTCAGATTAATCAATTTATACCAAAGTATTCGGGATTAAATTCGACTGTATATGGCTTCAGGAAAATAGATTAAAGCTGCTAGACTGGTAGTGGTTTAGTTCGGAGAAATTTCTGAAATTTAAAGTGATATCGAAAAAATGAATTAACTGTGATTTAAACATGAATTCGCTATTTTTTATATATTTTACCACTTAAATATGTAGAAGAGTAAAAGTTTGACTCAAAAAGACTCAATGTAAAGTATACAGTAGTAAATACAAAATGTCTCAAAACTGATTAGCCATTTTAAAAGATCAATAATAAAAAATAGAACATGAGGCAATAAAAATGCACTCAAAATTATTATATCTTACAAAAATATAAGTTATTCTGTATATATTAAGATAGGTGGGCCAGCAAATAATTCAAGCCGAAAAAAAAAAATGTCATAGTCAAATTAATTGCAAGTGTATTGGTACAAGACTGTAATGTTGCTTCCCAGCATGGTTAATTCAATCACTGGAAAGACCGTTTTACGATCAGCTATGTTAGGTGCTGATCGGGTGCCGTGTCCGTGATCGGTGCCGCGACTAACTAGGCGACCATTTGATGACTTAGCGATGAATTTGTCGACAAAATAGTAATTACTGGAAACTTCAAAAATTTTAGCGATTCATCTGATAGGAACCGACTGATTGGTCCAGAACCTTCTCTGTCCGCCTCCCGGGAACTATAAAAGGTCGGCAGTCTCAAGTTTCAGACAGTCAGTAGTCAGTCATCAACGAGTCGGTGTCGTGTAATCAATCGAGTAAAGATTCTACGGTGAATAGTTGGATCAGTCCAGCGAAGAGCTCAAGTGATTGCTGTATTGAGCTTTGTCCCATGTCCTGATGTTTATTGTGGAAGCAGTATGGAGTCGTGTGGGGAGTAGCCAGTCGTGTAGTAGTGTGTCGGCAGTTGAATACAGCTAAAGCGAGGAGTCAGTAGTGTATTGCAGACGTTTGGAGAGACCGTACAGTGTCCCTCCTTCTATTGAGTTCTGTCTGGCCACTTTGTGTGCTGTGGTTGCTATTACTAACGATTCTATTTGTGGGCTACAGTGTGCTGCTGTCTGTTGTATGTGTTCGTCTCGGCTGTATATTTGTCGTCTTTGTATTAGCGCCTTTGTGTTTAATTCCGTCTGTCACTAAAGAACTGTTTATTTCATCGACCAACAAATCGTCAAAAGAAACCCGACAGAGGTATTCCGTAACAGTATGGTAAATTTTGCCATATTTTGTCATATATCACAAATATTTTTTTCAAAAGTTTTTATGTTTGTCATATTTATGTATATCGTCGCTTAATAAACACCATCACCTCTTTCAATTTTCTAAAATTAACAAAAAGAATTTAAAAAAAACAACAACAGGATTTTTTAAAACCAATAATGAATATTACGATTTTTTTTCTTTCTTATTTGCACATTAAGTATAGTCTCACGTCCACATCAGTTAGAAAAGAAAAAAAAAAAAAAAACTCGTCGTATTCATTACTGGTTACCACCTATCCTCAGACAAAGTTTGGAAAATTGAGATTGATTTTTTTTAATTCAATCTGCAATATAACATATTAAAAAACAATATATTCTTTCAGACGGCAATTTTAGCCCTATTTTACAATAAAATTCTTGAATTTTAAAAGAGAGCATTGCCTTTTTACTCTGACTGAATGTAAGTTATATATGAACACAATAGGAATCACACTGCTTCGAATTATATCAGGAGTTTTCAAGTAATTTTCATTTACCTCTGATAAGATAAGGGGCGTGGTGGTCCAGTGATAAGTTTTCAGGTTCAAGACCTTCAACGAAGCTTCATCATGAAGGCTGCTCTGGCGTACGCTAAATTCATGGAACACTCCTATCGATTTGGCGAGGAAATTTGGAGAGAGAGGCTCTGGTTGAGGTTTCGACAGCGTCTTTTCATTAAGATTCAAATTTAAGCGGGCCTTTCCAAAATACTTCCTATATTGCTTCGAAACTAAACGTATATGCAACTCAACCAAGCAAAACTTTTATAAAATGGATACCATAAGTATGGTAGCATAAAATTCTTGCCTTCTGCTTAGTAACTGACGAACAGCCAATCCGCATTTACTAATTTTTAATGGTGTTAATATAAATTCTGATATGATTAGTTTTTCTTTTATTGCTTATACAATATTTTATAATTATTTAAATTCCCAAAAAATGTTACTTTATTGTTTATGTTTTAAAGGTATCTTAAGTCAAAAATGAAGTCTACGCTGTTGTGAAATAATTTTTTCTGATATTATACCATACGTCAGAAAAATGTACAGATAAACTGAAAAAAACGAAGAATTTAAGATTCCCAGACGAAAATTTTTTTCTATACTTTGATATCTCCAGAGCAGTCTAAGATTGCTGGAAAGTAAGAAAAAGAAAAGCTGAACAACGCATTTGTCAGTAGCTTAATATTCTGACAAAGAGAAAGATTCTCTGAAAATACATACAACAATAATAAAGAAAGAGGTTTATTCTTTTTATACTTCTGAAAAATGAAACATTCTTTTTTTTTCAACGATTTTACTGTAAATTCGGAAGTTGCAGTTGTGTAAACGACGCTTTCAAATAAATTCTCCAAAAAGAAGTACCATTTTTGAACTTGACATCCCACGCAGATAACTAGCTTATATTTCGTGTATTAAACATGAATGCGTCTCAGAAAATCCGCTGAGCAGGTAAAACTATATCTGCACAGAAAGTAGGTATTCGAAAATGTAAGAAAAGAAAATATTTGGATGATGGCTTTTGAAAACGAATGAGACCTTAGAATAAATAAATCCGGAATTCTTTAGATTTGACTGATAAATGGTTCTACAAGTGGGCGTATTTTACTTTTGGAAACTAATGCAACTTTGAATATAAACTATGCAATTCAAACTGAAATAGAAATCATGTAATCTGCTCAAAAATCAAATTTGCTTTTTATCATAAAGCCAAATGTCCAAATGTTTTTTTTTTTTTTTTTTTTTTTTTTTGGCAGAAACATTTTGAAAAAAATATCCATTAGCTATTAATGTTTCTTTACCACGTAATATAAAGATACGAAAATTGTGTTTCACAGATTTTGAAATTGGGGCATATACTTTCAAATCTAATTTAATCGTAAATAATTGTATTGAAGTATTTTATTATAAAGCACGAAAAAAATAAATTTAAGTCTGTTATAAATGTGTAATTCCATAAAGCGGTATAAGAACGAATACTCGAATTTAGTATTCCAAGGACAAATAATTGAATCCAGACGATAACACATTTCTAAAATAAATGATGTCATTTAATTAGATAACTGAGAAAGTCAAACAATTAAGCAAATTATAACTTTTGGTTTTAGAATCATAAGTACACCGATTGTAATTTTTTTTATTTCACAGCAATAATTTTTTAACAACTGCTATAACTGTAACTAGAATTCCTCATTATGCACATTCTAAACCCAATTATTACTGTAAGAACTTCTCATTTGTCCTTAAAGTGTGCAATAAATAAATTCATATCATATTGCCGTATCGTATTGATAGTTTATTGCTGAAGATCATTTTTAAAAGCACTTAAAATAGACACGAAATAAAGATAAAATGCATAAAGCAAAGCAAACAGCATCATAATTAAAATCTGGTTTTTAAAATTACTTTTAGCTCATAGATAATGGCACTAAAGAATAAAGAAATTTCTGTTGTTATTTAAGTATTGTACTATGAATGTACTGTAGTATTTACCATGTGGTTTATAAATAAAAAAACATACTTGGAATAATAATAAAATACTTTCTTTGCTATATTGCTTGCATGAAAATATTGTAATAAAAAATGAAATCTGCATTTCGCTGTTAAAATAAGCTCTTCGTTAAAGCTCAAAATTCCCTAAATTAAAAGTACTGAAATGCATCCGAAAATGTTAAATAATTTGGCATATATAAACATCACGACTCAAATCACTACGTATAAACTCAATCATAACTATCAATCACAAATGAAATAACCTTGTAAATGTTTGTTCATTAAATCCAATTACTTACTGAAGTACTTTATTCTCAGCGTAGAAAGAACCTTACTCTCAAGCAATCAAGAATCATCATTTAATCAGCTGGATATCATGATTCCTGATATTCCCCACTTTGAGTATTTCAATCATGAACGTCTTCATCCTCATCAAGAGATAAGGTCAATTTATCAATGCAGAAGCATTTTTAAGCCTTCACACATCGTTTGTTTAAGTAGCTTCAACTTAAATTCAGCATAATTGTTTTTCTTTCGACGAAATGCAATAGTTTAACAAAATTCTGAGATAAAATAGCACATTAATTTATGCTTGAAAAACTATAGCCGCATTTACTCTGAGATTCTAGGTTTCTATCATTAAAAATAGAAATTTTCGTAATAAAAAAATTGTTAGTAAGTAGTTTAATCTTCTTAGATTAATTTTGAAAAAAAATACAAGTAGAAATAACTAGTTTGCATATACTTTCTATAATTATCACATAACAACTAAAATTATATATATCAAATATTAATAATTCAAATCAATAAATACAAATATTGAATCATTTAACACAGTTAATTAATACAAAATATTGGAGGGTATTTCTTATAATACACAGTGAGTATTATAAGAAGTTTATTATAATACTCACTTAGTTTATTACAGGAGTTAGATTTTCTTAGTTTATTACAGGAATGTGTTAAACTACATATTGAAAAGATATTTTCGAATTAGAAGGCTGTTTCCAGTAAAATGGAACATCGCATTATTATTGTGATGTGAAACCCCATCTTGATCATTCGAGTAAATTGTTGACTGCTTAAAACCAGAAACTATTCTGGAAGTGAACGTGAGCTGAAATTCCAAATGAATGCACTCAAATGCCAAATGACGTATTTAGCGCCCTCTGTAAATCTCTCTGTATATGTTATCAACAATGCCCGGGGAATAACAGTCCACAATTCAAATTCTACTACATGAAAAATTTCTGAAAATACATTTAGTAATTTCAGTTATGAAGAGTTGTTGTATATTATTAATTGCTCATGTAAAAGCTTTTAAGAAAATGTATACTTTTGAATGAACCCTGTTTAACACAGAATCGGTATTTTCTGTATATGGCATTTTGTCAATATTTAAACATTACTAACATCTCAGCTTAACGTCTCTTTTTCAAATGATTCGAGAGATGTTTTGGGAAAAATTCATTATATTTATGCGCGTTATTTCAAACTATAGTGGTATGGCAAGGAAAACACCAGAAGGGATCATTGACTCAGAAATTTTCCAAGCCACATAAATAGGAGGATGTTTGATCCACGATAACTGATTAGTACAGCTAAACTCACATATACAGCAAATGAAGAATTTTGGCTTTGATCAAGGTGTTTCATGTCGATATTCAGACATCAGAACACCCTTTAATTATTATTGATATCATTTTTAATTACTATTCCATCTCTTTGCAATGAATTTTATCTTGGATCTTTAAAGGTATAAATCATAATTTTAATAGTATTAAATGAACTTTAATGCATTTTTTTTAGTTTTAGTTTTAGTTATATTAACGTCCCGTTTTAAAGCAACTCTAGGGCTATAACTGTAATACGAAGAATTCCAAATTGAAAATTCCCCATCATCCAATCCTTTCCTCTCCCCCTCTCCCAAAGAAAAGAATGGAAGAAAACAAATGAACATAGAAACGTATCTTTCCCTTTTTTGACACACCTTCTACATCACAATCATAAATGTCTTCACACTATAGTGATGAATCCATTTCACTTAAGAAGTATCATTTTCAGGTCATCGTCTAACTAGCTATCGATCTCAGATTCTAATTGTTTTTATTCTGGCGAAACATACCACTGAGACAAGATTCTGAGATAAAGTAGTAGCAGAGCTCTCCATGTTCAATGATATTAGAAAAGCAATAGCTGTGTCCGCTCCGGTGATTCCGATTTCCACGCAGTGACTTCCTATCACAACAACTGAACAAAACGAAAAGGATCTTCTCCGTAACTTCGATCGCCCTTATCAGGTCTTTCCTGTCCTCTATTCTTTCTTTTTCTATTCATTGACGCCGATAGGGGATCTTATTGACCTCATCTTCACAGATAGCATCAGTTCTAGGATTCTCTCCAATTAAAGCGGAACGTCGTTGAAAGCGGATAATTTATACATAATGTACAAATAGGTTGCCTTGCTGCTGAGCAGTACTTGCAGTCACGTGATGCCAGTGTCTTCTTTGTGAATTTGCCTTAAATTGAATCGATTCAAAGAGGGTGCAATCGAATGGAAGGAGCAAATTAAGTTGCAGAATCTTATTATACCGAGCCTATATTAATGTTTAAAAAATTATTTAGGCAGTTATGGATAGAAATCTGAAAGTTGGTGCGATATTTTTTTTTTCTTTTATTTCCTAACAAACACTATTATTTGTATGTTTATTCATTTTTGCATATTTTATTCAAAAAAATATTGCTTCCTTTTCAGGCAGAAAAATGTAATACGTTATCGCTATCGTTTTTTTATAGAAAAAAGGTACTTACATTTCTATACAATAGTATTTTATTTTTGTTTAGCAATTGCTTGCTGTAAATTTTTATTGCATAAAATATATTGGCATTTGCAATTAATTTGTCTACCACCTAAAACCCTTTAGTGAAATTTCATCAAAAAATGATATTAATGATGTTAGATTAATGGCGATAAAACACGAATAAAATACAGCAAAATGTTCCAATTTTAAAAGTATTTGCAAGATCATTTTTAATTGCATCTTTCCAAAATCATATTTCTTTCAGTTTTTGAGTATGGCTTTAAATATTTAATTTATAAACTTATAAACAACTGGATTTACTTCAATAATATAACAGTTAAAATATTTTGACATTAATAAAAAAAATCTAAGAGTTTCAAACAACCTATGTATAAATACTTAGATCAAATCTCATAAATGTGTTAATTTTCCTCTTTCAATGCAAATCGTTTAAACATGTATTTTTTTAAAGTTCACTTGCATGGGTAATATGTAAGGAAAATACTCATAAATCAATAGGAATTATTTTCTCCATTGATAATATTCAGAAATTACATTAAATGTTTTAAAATTCCTAATAATCTTTATTTCTTTAGTTTTTACAAATTGATACACAAGTAATCAATCAAATTAAATTTCGAGCCATTTCAATAAAAATAGCGATTTTATTCTAGTTATTTGCTATCGGCATGTATTAAGCCTGTCCCTAAGCCGAAAGTCATTTGGCATGAATTAGCAGTATTTTTCAAACAATAATTTATCATAAAAATTAACCGTATTGATCTTTAATGATGAAGTGCCTGCATATCAATTCTACCAAAGATCTGAACTGTACATGATCCTTGTGAACTTCAAACATAGTTAAGAGTTAAGAGGGTTAAATATGGAATAAAGTGATTGTTTCTGAGCACTATTAAAGATAATAAAGATCTCTCTACAATATCTCTTTTTGGAATCAAAACATGAACCTATTTAACTTTTGAACGGAAGGAATTATTTTAATTTTCTACATGCAATCATGGGCTATTGTTTAATCTGCAGTTACATGCATTCAATAAAACTGCCTAATTGCTCTCATAAATATTACTTACCATTGCAACGTTTTAACTGCAAAGCCAATCATATTTGGTGATAATTAAGATGTTGTAACCTATTCTTTTCCTACTCAAGAGATAATAAACAAGTAAAAGTATCTATCAAAATATTTATAAAATTTTAATATTGTTTTAGTTTAATTTTTTAATTTAATTTTATAAAAATTTATTTTGACTTGTTCCTACTTTAAACTACTACTTAAAACTTACTAACTTACTGCTACTTAAACTACTTCTTACCTACTTTACCTACTACTTTCCTACTACTTAACTACTACTTTTTATTACTGACTTTAATAAAAAAATTTCACAGATACAATTAGGTGCTTGCATGTATTTTAATCAGCGACATCTACTGGTAAACATGTGACGTATCTAGATAAACGACAATTGATTTGGGTTTTACCAATTTGCTATTACTTTATTGTTATCATTTTGAAAATTTTCCATTTAGTATTATTGAGTTATTCAGTGTATAAAGACCCCGATCATGGAACGTTCCAAATTTCATTTTCAACAGTCATTGCTTTTTATGTTTTATTTGAAAAAATCTGCTGCCGAAGCCTATCAGACACTTTTAAAAACTTGTGATGAGGCTGCCCCATCATTCCCCAATTTTTTGTTTTGGTGTCAACGATTTAAAAGTGGTTATTTCGATGTCAATGACAAAGAACGGCCTAGCGGACCAAAAAAATTCGAAGACAATCACTTGCGAGACTTATTATAAGAAAATGATGGAAAATGTTTTGACTGGTATATATTGTACCAATTTTTCTTAATAAATGCCTTTTTAAAGTGAAAAAATGATCAAAATGCATTCAAGCACCTAATAGTATTCCAAAGTCGATTCCAAAATAAATCAAAAGAAATGTTTTTAGATGAATCTAGAATTCATAATTAGGTAAAGATTAATAGAATAGACTACGTAGAATTACGCATTAGGAAAATTTATAAATAAGACATATTTTTAACAAATAAACCTTAGTATTTGACAAATATAACAGTATTTTAGTACAAAGTTAAAAAATCTATTTATGTTCCTTTTTTAATTATTACGACAGAATTCAAAAGTTTCAAGATCCCTATCACGAATCAACTTATTTAATATATGTCATAAAAGCTACGTTTCAATTTGACATAACCAAAATATTTTCTCATTTTCAAATATGTTTGATCTACAAAGTCTACTTGAACTAAAAAAAATACATAAGCAAGGGGACAAGGATACATGATCCAATCCTCGGATATAATTTTAAATAAATTATATTTTATCAAATACCTAATGTCTCGATTAATTCAACGTTCAAATTGTGGAAAACCGAATCAAGGCTTTCAGAAAATCAATGCTTTTTATAAAAATTAAAACACATTAAAAATATTGTGCAGATCACTATAAATAACATTTGGGACAAAGGTTTCTTATAAAAATCTAAATCCATAGTGGGAAAGTGAAAAAAGAATTGAAAAAAAAACCGAATAGATATGAAAGAATAAAAAATAATATTAAAAAATGAAGTCGCATTCTCTGCTAGCACAATCATACAAGCAAATTGAAGAAAAATGTTCTTTGATTAATTCTACTAAATTCACTTTTTCGCTTAGAGCTTGAACTATTCTAAATTGTTCATATAATTATTTTTATATACTTTTTGGACGTGTGTTTAAAAGCAAGAATTCATGTATCAGTCTCTATATTTTAAAATTTTCCCGTTCTTCAGTTTCATTTAATTTATATATTCTTAAACATGTGTTACTTATTTTTGTTAATGAAAGATCCTTACAATTCTAGTAAATAAAAAAATGTCTTTGATATTATTATTTCAAGGTACCTTTCTTTGGAAACCATTTTCTTCGATTTAACATCAAGTGTTTTCCGACTTGTTTACAATGCACAAGAGAGCTTAAGTCATTATAAAAGTGGAATCATTAATAAAAGTCTCTGGGCTATAATTAAAAGTAATAAATGTTTAACAAAAGTTCTCGTGTTTTCCAAACCATTAATCAAGAATCTGTAAAGGCTGGACAGCAAATTGACTCATTAGTTTTTAGATAAATGCGATTTAAATGAGCTAAATAGCAAGATTTCTGGGAATTTATTCGAAAAGAATGTTGCAGTATGATTAATATCGACATATAATATTGGAGTTTAAGTGAGTGATTGCTTTTCATAAAAAGTATTGACTTGACTTGCATAAAATGTACTTTTACTTAAGAATTTTAAATACTTCAAATTATTTTTTGTATTTCATTTTCGATGTTCGCAAGTACATGAAGCAAAAGAAAAGTTCAGTCACATCTTTGAAAAATCATTTTATTTGCAAGCTTCGGACATATACCGTATATTGTTTCTATCAATGCTAACAAGAAAAAAGAATGAGTTTATGGATTGTTCTTATTATTGCAATTTTATGGATTATATTTGAATAATTGTGAATGCTCCTGAATTTTCAAAACATGAGGCAATCATAATTTTCATTGAGAGAACCTGATGAATTTGTGTTGAGAGAAAAAATTAAAATATTTATTTGGGGTTTGATCAGGAATATAAGCGTTGCTATGGGGCTCGTTGAAAACAAAATCGCGTGCTCACGTACATTTCCGACATAAATTGTGTTTTAATTCATGTTTTAATCAATTCTACTTTTTAGAGATTATCCTGAATTCAACCAAAAAAAATGCTGTTCTGCCAGCCATACTAGTGAACTAAACTGAAAGCAGAACGGTAATCTTTTAACAGCTTTATTCCAGGCACAGTCTATCGTTGAGTGAACAAAAGTCGAAGAGTTGAGTTGAAATGATTTCATGCCATGATATGTTTCTAATCATGGTATAGCTTCATAAGTATTTTACTTCTTGTGTGAGTGGCTTTGTTTCTTTGGATGGATTGCAATTAATAAATATTTCTTTTAACTACAGTTTCTTATACGCAAGTGTTATTGATAGAGAAGATGTGTTGAAATTTTGTCAGAGTGCAAAATGAATAAATTTTTATGACAGGATTAATAATAAAATATACCACATCAAAAGTTCTAATTTTTTTTCTTTTCACCAAATCTTTATTTATTGTAGATCATAGACGAGACTCAAGGAATTTCAGTACAGGTGAATGCGAATCAAGGCTTGAGATGATCAGGTGTCTATAAATATGAAGATTTGAAAGTTGGTTCAAATATATTTAAGTTGTCAATTAAATTATAAATATTTTGTTGGATATTTTTGTCTTTCTTTTGGCTCTGCATCTAATTCTAGCCTTTCGTTTCGTGTTATGAAAGAATTTGAAACTGTTGTATCATTGAATAAGGCATTTCATTCAAAGGAGATTATGGGCATTTTTTTATTTCAGAATGAATATGACTTCTTTAGAAAATTCTGATTTTGGTATTAATTTATGAAATTCAACATGCATGTGTATATTTGTTTATTAACTAGTAGCTGAAGCAATATTGAGAAAATTAGTACTCTTGTTGCTCAATCTCCAAGCATAAAAAATTAGAAAAAGTAAATAAAGACAAACAAATTTCACTCGGAGTAGAGAGGAGAAAATAATAGAAATACCTATCACAAAATATAATACTAGAAGCCAATTTTCAATACTTCTAAAAATTTATACTTAATGATTTACCTATTTCTTTAATTAACATTCAAATATTTTTAACACAACATGATGTTATGTAATTTTTTAAGCTGTGAATAAAAATTTGTAACATTTTTTGGCAATCTCACATCATACATTCTAAAATTCCAGGCTAAATGGTTTAACTTGTAAATTAAAGGCTTAAAATTATTCTTAGGCGTTCTCAATTCAGATCTTTACTGTAAGCATAATGTAAAATATTTACAAGTTTATTAATTTTTTGAAAAATCAGAAATACCGTGAGCGTATAATTTTATTGCATTAGAATGCATTTAAAGTAAATTTAAGTCATAAAAATAGCTTTATTGTAAATTCATTGATTTCATGATAAGTCCAACGTAAAAGTAAAAAGACAAAAAATATTTTTTTGAGAATAGTTATAAAAGTAAAAGGATGAATGAGAAATATATCAGGAGAACGTTTTTTAAAATGTATTATTTGAATATTTCATGCGGCTTTTGTTTTTGAACTGTGCAAGGAATATTAAAATGAACGACACTAAATAGCTTAGGGAGTTATTTTATTTATACACTAAACCAAAGATACAGATCAGACCAAATAACTACACCAAAGGAAAAAAACCAGAAATCCCAAAATTTATCGATAAAATTTTTTTTGAAGATATAGAAGCGAAATTGCTTCTATTTTTAAAAACACCATCTTAGAAGATCGGGAATTTCCTCTTGAATTTTTATGCTCATTTTTATATTTTTTGCATCATGAAAAATTGAACAGTACTTATGCGATTTGTGAAACATGAGGATTACATGCGCTTCTTTTATTTATCGAAACAAGTATTTTCTTATGCAAAGTTTTGCTCAACTGAAGTTAAAGATATATTTCTTAGAAATCCAGAGATGTTTCTGAGTATTTTCATAGCCTGAATATATCTTCAACTTTCACTGGATATATCTTATTATAAATATATTTTCTTTTCTTTGAAGTTCATGGAATCTTTCGGCAAAAAGTTATAACCTAGCCACTGTGTATTGTGTTACATTTCGCAGGAAATGTAAGAAAAAAAAATGTATTCTCAGAACTTAAAAGATTTGTATTTTCTATACCATATGTATTTTGAGCACTTTTCAAATGGATTTCGCTATTTTATTTCTCAAAAATGTAAAATATTCGGAATCATTTTTATTTAGAAAATGATAGCGTTTTATTTCACAATGACTGTTATTAGATTTATAGAAAAACATTATTCTACTATAGAAGAAAATTAAATTTAGCAGATTTATATATCAGCACGAATTCAGTATAAATATAATACTTTGAAGATAGAACTTTTAAATTTGTATTATATGCCTATGAACATATTTTTTATATTTTTTTAATTTTTTTATTATTTTTAAAATGTTAAATTAAATCTATATATTTTTCAGTTTCTCATATAAAAACTTATATAGTATGTAGGGAGAAAAATTTCTTCTTATCAGTTAATAAATGTTTTCTATAAATGTTCAATTGCTTTCTTTAAAAGCATCTAACACCTTATAAATTTTACTAGACTTTATCTGAGTTAATATATCATGCTTATGTATTCTTTAATGAATTTTTCAAAGCATAAGGCATTTGCACAGAAACACAATTGCATTTTTATCAAACCACAATGAACTAATTGCACAGATTTCCATCAAGAATTTTAACTACAGATATAATTTTAAATATGAATATGAGTTAATATGTTACCAAATAATTATAATTATCTCTTTAAACTTTAAATTTCCGTTATTGTTTTTGTTGTTGTTTTTAAAAAATCAATTTCATATCTACTTTGTGTTAGTTGTGTATTTTCTTTTACATCTGATACTCCAACTTTAATGCCTGACGAAAATCAGAGTTAATGTACTTTGTGGTATAATTACTATTAATTAATATGGGTTTATATCAACTTTAAACTTAAATTAGTAAAGATATGTGTGCATATTTGTCTACTTTTCCCATTAACTCTTTTATCAGTTTTCAATTCTTTACTCAATTTATGTATCTGATATCCAAATTTAGGGCCTTACGAAAATCAGAATGAATGTTTCATTAGGGTATAACTACTATTACTTAAATGAATTTAAACTTAAATTGGTTACATACTGAATATGAAACAAAGAAATGGAACAAGGGTTTATTTCATCAAATAAATTACACAAATGTATGAAAATACTTTGGCTTCTGTTGAGGGATATAACAAAAAGGAAGAAAAAATATTTTTTTTACTGCCTTCATAGCTAAAAGTTATCGTGATTTTTTTCTTACATTACTCTTTACGGGCACAAATTATGATGCTTCTATCTGTAAAATTTTCTAAGATATTAAAAGTCAAATTTGTTGACTTAAACCATTTTTTCATACATCTGACCGATTTTTAAACAAGACGTTCTGTTGTAATTTACAAGGATACATCCTAAAAGATTATTAAAAGGGCAGAATTAAAAAATAATAACGCATTTTTCGACATTTGCAGAAGACAGCATCCTTTAATAATACTTGTGTATGCGCAATTCAGTTCATCACTTATGACATATTTTTTTCTTTGAATTTTTCGGCAAAAGTCTGTAAAAAGTGCAACTCGTCCTTTAATTCAGATATAATGCAAATGAAAACTAACTGAATATATCCGTAACTATTCAATACTCTTGGCACAGAAAGGGACTAATAAACGAGTTTCTATAAATGCCGCATCAAAACGTTTATAGAAAATGACTTATAATGATAAAACTTTGTATGAAAATTGAGTTTTTTACTTTTCCAAAAGAGTTCGTTTGGCAAATGAATGATTCTTTCTCGATTAACGAGACATTCGTCTGTCCAAATCACATTTCTCAGAAGAGGAGGATTTGATTTTACCTCAAAGAGGGCCTAGCCATCGAATGGCATACAAACACATATACACACATATATAAGTAAAATAGAAACCTTAACCGAGATTTGAATATCAAAAATGCACAAAAAGTTTGATTAAAACTAAAGAAATAATCATACAAAAATAAAATTTATGTAAAAGAAAGACACATTTTTAAAAATATTAAAATGTTTAAAATTAATTTTTATTCAATGACATCTTCCAGAGTTATAACGTAAAATCTTTAAATCATTTTATTCCCATTTCACATCTTTTAAGGGGATGTAAAATATTTTAAAAGCACAGTAAATCCGTTGAGTTACTAAGCAACTAATCTGCTAAATTTGGTTTGATTCTATCTAAGAAAGGTAGAATTGTTTAAGATTCAAACAAATAAAACAGACACACGCATATCAACAGCGTGATCGTAAAAGTCCTTTTTAGTCTTTTAAATTTAGAACGGCTTCTTGTATAACTAGGGAATTAACAAGTACCTATAGTAAAGAGACTATGCAGAATTTATCGAGACATGTTACATCACCCCTAACGGCAAAATAAGAAAGTTACAAGAAATAATTAAAAAAACAAAGGAGTTTGGCCCAAAAGTACATTTAGGAAAAATAAAGGCACTATACTATAATAGAAACAGATCAAAAATTTTCACGGAATTAACTGTAAAATTGATAAAGATATTTGCGATTATAATTCAGAACTTTCAGTGACTTGAAAAAGGGTTCGTCCTTAAATTTCAAAACGTATTCTCCGATATTATATAATATTTTTTTTTCATTTCAGCAACGACTATTTGAAATTTAAGCAACGAAAAAGTAAAAATAAATAATAATAAAAAAAAATCTAAAGAATGGTTACAGGAAGGGGAGAATACTGGAGAATACATTTTCCAATTTGAAGACAAATCCTTTATTAACTTACGGAATGATCATGATTTTAAACGCAAATTTCTTCACCAATTTTACTGAATTTTTTTCTGCGTTTTTATTATAGTATGGCTAAATTTTTCTTATTAGACTTGTTGGCCCATCTCCTTTTATTGAGTTATAGTTTGTAACTTCCTCGCTAAGGGCGATGCAATTTTATTCAATATTTTTAGCGCAGTCACTTTAGTATAGGTACACGCCATTCCCCTATCTATGCGAGAAGCCGCTTTGAATTTAAAGTACTTAAAAGAACTTTACCGATCACCCTGTACATACTTTTTACCAACAATTTGTTTTTAAGTTTTAATATACAAATAAAGAATTCGACCACAAAGGCAAATATTTATACATTTTATTTTTTCCTATGTAAAAAATAATGATATTAATTATTTATTTTTTCCTCTGTAAAACATAATGATATTAATTATATACTGATTAATTTGATTTGCTTAATAATTATTTAATATTCTTTTTCCACTCGTCTCTTCTGTCTTTTTTCATCTTCATCACAGCATTTAAAGCTTAAAACAATGATGAAATAGTTTTAAAACGCCTTTTCCTCTATGAATATAAGGGAAAAGTGTTTGTGGCTTATTTTGCCTTTAAATTGGTTGTAACTCGAATGATATATAAAAATGTCGACAGAGCTGATTATATAAGTAGGTTTTCATATCAATATTCAGCTTCCACATTTTTTTTTTTTGAAGGAAATACTATTAAGCCACTTTAAACTATAAAGCACTTAAAAGGTTTTAGTCTGAGAATAAATAAGATATATTTATCTCTATCTTCTTAAAAGGTTCTTAATATCTTTCGAGAAAATGAAGTAATGGAGTCTGGGGGAAACCCGTTTTGTTCAGAACTGCCTTATGTGCTATACCTTTTTCCCTTCATAAATATTGATATATTAAAATTGCATTTGTTTGGGTTTTTTAAAACAATAGACAACTAAATACTCTTTATTCGTACGTGAAACAAAATGCACTTACTACTCTTTAAAGCCCCTTTACTCTTTCTCTACAGTAAGAAAATATTAAAAATTTAGGATCATTTACCTTAGGGTCATAAATAGCAAAATGGAAATCGAAATATATTCATTTAAGTCTTATTATTTTATGAAGAAAGCATTATTTTCTGAGATTCCTATTAACTCTAGATACGAACAATATATTCTAGATGTTATTCGATATTAAGAATTCCGTGAAATATCGTAGAGATATCGTACATTTGATATTTTTTAATTATAGCCACGCATCCCATTACCACATAACTAAGCCCCGTATAAACAGGATTTACAGCCACTGAATATTATGCTCATTTATTATCCAACTTTCGCAAGAAAGGACAACAGCCAACAAAAGTTCAAAGAATCTTCAAACAGTTGACAAAAGGCTGGAAATATTTTCTATAATTTTTTCAATGTTTTTAAATTTTTAAGGCACTGTATTATCGTACTTTATTTACTAATATGATATTTAATATTTGGAAGGTTGCAGAACTATTAAAAAGTATGAGGAATCTAATATGAATTATGATGAATTAAAGTGTAATGATATGAATCTAATATTTACGCATGTAATATTTACATGAAAATAAGATCTAAAAGATTTTAGGAAGGACAGGGTTTCCATAAAATAAAAACTTATTGAAAGTTAGTTTATTTATTTTACAAAGATTCAAAAATTTGAAAATAATTATTTTTCATGATACCGACTTAATTGCCGTGCGAATTTATGCTGAATTTTGGCAATTTTACTAAAATATTTTTTGCTTGATTTCCAACAATAGATTAGATTGGTGTCTTGAAATTTAAACCGTTTTCATTGTTTCATTAACTATACGATCGTGTAATTTTTTTCCACAGTTGAAAATTAAAGATCAAGGTTTCTGATTAATATCTCTATAGTTTGCAAGAGGACTAAAAAATTGAATTTGCAAAATCGCGAAATTTAAAAGATGGAACCGGATATTCCGTTCCATGATGTCATAGCGCTCTTAAGTCTGCATTAGAAAAGTTTATGCACAAAATAAACAAAGTACATCTACTAGACAATCAAAATAGCACTGCTTTATTGTTTGATAATTTGGAGGAATCGTGAACATGAAGTTATATATAAACAATTTAAAGAAAATTAAAAATAACCGATTTTTCCAGAAAACTAGCTGGTCGCCAAAGGTGAATAGTTTTAAATAAAAAGAAAAGTCCACTCTATTGCTACTAAAACTTGTAAGTTTAAGAAATTTTGAATTTTACTATCTTACAAAAACGCGTGCCTGTAGACCACTCCATAGATCGAAAAAAAATGACGACAATCAGTGCTCAGAGTGTCCCTGAGGCTGATTGGTCTAAGATTATGAAATTTTGATTTTTTTAAAATTGTAGTATTCGAAACTTCTTAAATCGGTCAGATATGATCGCAGAAAACATAAAAGTTAGAAAAATATCTCAAAAATATTTCGTAGAAAATTATTCCTTCGACAGTATAAAATTTAAACTTCACAATTTTTTGGAATATATTTATTGACCGGAACAAAATAAAATATTATTTTATAAATCATTTGAATCCTTTTGAATTTAAGCTAAAAACTGAATTTCATGATAAGCCAAATAATTGTTTCCCAATAATTTTTTAAGATGTTCTTAAATTATGAACATTATTTTGTTTTGCACATAAGACTTCAATATCGAACGATTCTGTTTTCTGTACACATATTCAAAAATAAAAATGCTTGCTTTCAGTAAAAAATGATTTTGTATTAATTGAAGTTTAGTGATTTTCACTTTAATTCAAAACTCAAATTTTACATGAGCTGACAGAAAATTAAAGAGATAGAAAGATCAATGAACCGAACGGATTAAGGCTAATATGGTATTTTTATGATTATCAAAATTTGAAGCGTAAAATTATTTTTTGCAGAATCTATTAAAAGACAAAGTTACATAAATTATTTAATTAAAATTTTAGCGAGCATTAATCCCAGTGAACCTGCTAGTTGCCATAGTCGGTTAGTTGAGTAATAAGTGTGAGCGTTAAGGTTGCGTCTATAAAAATCTGTTGAAAATATAATAAATTACTTTAGAATTATAAAAAAATATATCTCCAAATTATATGTAGATTGGTTTTGCCCAAATGGAGTATATAATGAAGGTAGGATTTTAAAAGAATGCTTTCGGACATTTTTAGACAAATTAGCCTTTTATTTAGATATTTATTGCATTATCTTATAATTAAGTTCAGTTTATTCAGTTAAAAGGATTCTTATCTGTCTCAGAAAAAATAGATTCCTGAAATGAGTGTTCAATGTGCATGTCACATTGACCAAGGACGTTATATTTGTATCGTAAAAGCGAACAGAGAGTAAAGTCTATCGATTAACTGTTATTGCAGTTTTGAGGTCAGTAAAATAATATATATTTGCCTGGGAAACATAAGTGTTTCAAATTGGTAGCAAATTAAGAAGCGAGTGGAAAATATATTATGAAATTCCCTATTTATAAACAAGAAACAAGTCAACACAAATAAAAAATAACTCTTAAAAACATTCATTTTTCAGAATCTCAAGCGCCATAAAGGGGCTACTGAAGTCAAAAATACTGAGCCACTTGTCTAGTTTATAAAAATGTGTTCGGATAAAAATCCCGGATAATAAAACAAAGTCTTCGGATATTCAAAATGATGGGGATATTCATCAAGAAGCCAGATAGAGCAAGGTAATGCATAATATAGAACTGTCAGTAAAATGATCGATTACATTGTGTTTGGTGAGGTCATGAATATATATTTTTTTATTCATAAGATTTCTGTCAGGGTAAAGAAAATGCAACAAAAAAAAAAGATAAAGCTGATCATTGGGAACGAATTCAATAGATTTTATTTTTAAATTTCTATAAAATTCCAATCAACATAAAAAGCTGAAATAAAGCTTTCCATAGAGAAGGGATAAGATAGATTACCTTATTAAATTTCTATCAAACTAATCCAGTCTATTCATACCCATATGACAACTTTATTCATTCTGATTCATTTTCTAAACAATTCTCTTTTAAACGCGCCTGCAGCTCTATTTAAATGATATAAACGGCAATAGTCTAAAATGATCTGCAGTAGATTCAACTCAAAAATTTGACGGCATTGGGAAAAAAGAAATTGTCTATTTAATATTAAAATGTAGACCTTAGAAAAAAAATAATTGAATCGAATCCTTTTCTCTGATTTCTAATTATTCCGAAATATAATATAATCTATAATTACTTCAATGAAACTAACATTTTTATTGCATTAAAAAGCGATCTTTGGCGATAAATCCCAAGCATATGTTTTATATAAAAGTTCCTAAAAGTACAATCGGTACCTTAACGTAATTCTACCGGCAGATTGAAACTAAAATTTGGCATTAATGTACAATTACAATCACAAGAGCACATGCCAAAATTCTTTTTTCGGGGGGCTAACATGCCTTCTAAATTAGCGACAGATACTCAACTCTTTATTTCAAAATTTCATAAGAATTTACATTTTAGTTGCTAAATATGTGCAATAAATTTTATATAACTCTTTATGTTTTGTAAATGCCGTGTTCACTTGTGCACAGACAACCGGGAAGACAGAATTCTTTAGCTCAAAATTTAATAGAAATCTACACATGTAATATTAAGTCTATATACCAGATTTCATCCGTCTAGCTTAAGGTTTTTTTGGGTTCTCTTGTGCACAGATAGACATAATTTTAAAAAGTTGTTTACCTCAGTTTAAACCTTTCACTACTGACCCGACCCAACCCAACCCAACAGAACCGACCGTACAGTATCCAAGAAATCTGGTTTCTGTTACAAACGAAAAGTGCAAGATGTAAACCGAGAACACCCTTAGTGATAACTTGTTTTACATCCTGCATCCCTTGTTTGAAACAGAAACTGGCCTGCCAGAATAAAATTTGCAGGAGTCATTAGTTAAAGGTTTTTAACATGGGAATTCGTCAGAAAAATTGAATTTGAATTTGACAAATATTTTCCCCTCCTATAAAAGAAAAAAGAAAAATCGTATACTGAATTCGAGTTGGGATTGTTATAAAAATATTAGGTAAACTTTTTCAGGTTAACAAATGAGATTTAATTGATTAGGGTGGGCCTTAAGAACTTCGTCAATGCCGAAATCTCTCTGGCTAACAATACTATTCTTATATTTTTGAGCTTTTATACAATGATAAGTTACGTTCTTACTTATTTCAACTTTCGAGAACTGATGTTTGTTAACATAATCAGAGGTGTTAATTGATGGAGAGCTCTATTTAAATTTAGATTGTTTTTAAAATGTCCCAGATTTTTAGCAAAATGTTATTATTATTTATACTTTTAACTCTCACTTTTTCAGTTATAACTATATTTTAAATTTAAGTGAAATTCCACATAGAATCTTTAATTTTCAGAAAATTTTATCTACTAGAATAAAACCTAATTTAATTTCATTTGCCATAAATATTGATATTGGTTTGGCCATTATATTTGATTTTCAATATTTGATGAGAATTCAAAAATCTTTGAACTTCAGAACACTTATAACTTAACACAACTCTTAAATATATGAAAGAGAAGAAACATTCATTGCCTTAGGAAAAAATCTTTTAAAACTAGTTCATGTAAATAAAATTATAATTAAAATGGTAAAATAAACTTTAAAATTAGCTCTCAATTATTTTGAAACAATATTTTAAATTCTGAATTATCTTTTACAATGAAGATACCAAAATTATTTTACATTTAATAAAATTTTAAAAATTTAAGAATATTTTATGTGTGGGAAATTTAAGAAAACATACAAAGAAATACCAATTATCCTTTTTTGCACTAAACATAAAAGGTGTAAAAATTCTTTCGGTAGTATAGAGGTTAAAATAAAGAAGGCTATTTTTTTTATTTTTTTTTTGTCTGCTATATGCCAAAAGTATTATCACTTAACTTCCCACATTGATATTACCTCAATAATGTGTTTTTATCATATGTGTGTTAGACATTGCATTAAATCAATTTCAAAACCATTCCATTAATCCTGTTCAAATTTTCTCTTATAGATGAACGTAGATTCATACAAAACCATACAAAAAATAATTTGTTCTTAAATTTCTCAACGGATAATAATCCGTTTTTTTAATTCTTAATTAGTAAACCATTTCCATACTCCACAAACATCTGTGTGTATATGTTCATAGGGAAATAAACAACTATCTAACCATTAACTGATCTTTGTTAAATATAAAAGACAGATGAAGATAAAATGCCATTATCCTAGATATTCTTTGACTTCATTACACAAATCCCAATGAGGTGTCGAAGAGATATATTCGAGTTTGAAGTTCAATGATTCTGAAAGCCAAACTTTGATTTAAAGATAAAAGGCGTCCTTTGATGTTGTTTAAGTGCTCGAAGTAGATGGATATGCCCATAAATCGAGAATATTATTCATAAAGAAAGGACATTCTCACCATTACCATTAAAGCCATTATAATGTTTTTGGATGATTCATACTACTGTGGTTGACCAACTTAAGATGATGTTAATAGTGAATGGATTTCATTAACCAGAAACTTTACAGCTGATTTGATTCGTAGTGACAAAAGATCTTATGCCGTTCTGCCACCGCAACTAATCATAAATGAATAAAATGTGTTTATGAATAATGAAATAAAAGGGAAAAGACATATTGCCTGAGTTTCTTTGCATTCAGGTATACTAAAATAAATACAGTATTAATACAATTATAATGTGAGGTTAGTTCACGGTTCTTCATATGCAATATCAAGTCAACGATTTCACAAATCGTCGACTTGATTTCAACACCTCGCAAGTCCAAATAATTAAAATACGATTCACTTGGATTCTTATCTAAACAGATCGAGAAATATTATTTTTAAGTCCTCATAAGTCAATTTATTGAAGTAGTGCTCCAAATGGACATTTTTAACAGTTATTGATATCTTCTAAAATTATTATTTTTTTATGTGCATATTTCTTAAACTAACCCGAAGAAATATACTGTTTAAAAAATTATTTACTTAAAAGGATATGAAAATAATTATTTAAAAAGGTTAATTACTTTAATGAACTAATTGCTTTTAATTTTTTTAAAAAGTTGATTTTTTGGCATTAATAAATAAATAATTCATACACAAATCACCGGGTATTTAATTTTTTTTCTTTTCTTTAAAAGCATCAATAGTTTTTTACATAAAATAACCAATTAACATGCGGATTAAAATAGATAAAAAAGATCTTTCTCCATTTATAAACTATTCTCTAATTAGAGACAAATTATCTTGTAATTACTGCAAAGATTTTCTGTGTGTCCTTAAGTCAAGCTTAATAGTACTCGATGTGATTCTCATGCGTTTGCTTGCTTCTGTTCAGAGAAACTAAAATATATTTTATATTAATTGCGGTAACATTATTTATTTCTTTTTCCTATCAAATTTTCTTTTGTCATCATTTATTAGTTTTACTAAAAGTATACCTTGTTGTGACTTTCAGGATTGATTCATGAAATTCTCAATTTATTTAAAAATACGTTCTTTAATAAGTCCTTGCACAAACGTAAAAATCAAATAAAATATCTTTTTAAAGTAACTTAAATCATATATAAAGAATATACTAAAATGATATTATCATAAGAAAAGCCTGAAAGCATGGCTTCAAAAAGTGACGACAATAGATTGCAGTAAAGTTTCCAACGAAGATAAAATGAATATCATCGCTTCCTCAAATCAATTCTAATTGCCCTGGAGGACAATATGCTCGGCTCTTTTGCAATAGCTGTCATCATAAACGGTGTACTTACCACTTTTCTTTGTGCTCAATATTTCATACACTACACAGAAATAATTATCTCCCAAAGTACTCCGGAATGACACACAAGAAAAGATTTACAATGTAGATAAACCAACTTAGCACTCTCTGATCTACGCTTTTCAAATGAAACTAGCAAATTATGCATGGCTTATGTGTATAATTTGATTTGTTCAAAATTAAAATGAAAAAAAAAGTTGTTTGGACTTAGTTAAAATTACAAAAACAAGTGAAAATGTCAGAGCATTATCCACAATTAAGTTTTTTTAAAAAACTGCAATTTATTTAAAATAATAATTAATTTCATTAAAATAATAACTTAAATTTAGTAACAGTTTATGGTATACTGCTGATACAATTATAAATATGTAAGCACAAAGGTACAATAGAATTATTCAAAAATAATTTGTACAATTTTGTGTCTTTTAATTAGTTTACTCCTATTTATTCACTAGTAAAAGTACGAACCTCTTTAAATAAGAACTTTACTGTTTAAAGAAAAATCTGAAGAAAAATTACATTTCCTTTTTTTATCTTAATATAAATAAAAGCCATTTTGACTATGTACCTAGTGTATCCATTCTTTAATTGAATAATATTTAGTTTTAAGTTTCAGTACTGAGTCGTATGAGTGACAGAACTACTTGCTACTTTGTGAACAGTTTTGAAATCTTGTAGGAGAGGGATGTTATGAGTTGCAAATGAAAAAAAAAATTAGATAGTCTTAGGTAAAATTATGAAATTCCTCTTTTATAATGTTTCATAATTTTTCTTTGAATTCTGATACATAATTTTATTTGTAACATTAAATGCGTTTTGAAATATTAAACAAGTTACTTCTTCCAGTAAATTATCAGTAGAAGACATATTTTGTATGAAATTACATAGTGTTGTATTTAAGACCGTATAATTTCTTTCCACCTAGGTATAACTGCAATCATATTTTATTTTGTGAAGTTTTTCAATAATAAAAAGAGGAAAGGGTTAATTATACAAACAATTTTGAATCGACCATTTATTTTGCTATTTTTGAATGTTTCTTTTAAATGGAAAGGGTATATGTAAAGCCTGGACAGAATGTAATCTTTCTCAGAAACTTTCAATACGCTTGACTTATAGAAAATGCGCTTGTTATCATTATTATTGCAGTTAATTTATTATTAATATTGCGGTTAATTTTCACATTTATGTTAATTTGTTAAAATAAATGTGAGAATTTACTAAAAAAAGATAATTTTTTTTATATTTTTAAAAGCAAAAATATAACTTTAAATAAGATTTCTACCATAGTTTAATCAAAATTTCAATCTTCATTCCTCGAATTCGGAATTTATCAGTATTCCTCTTTAATTACATATTCATAATTATATATTTAAATGCCTAGAAATCCTGATGGGATAAAGAGACCAAATCCTAATGCAGATAATACAACGGTAGCTGCAGAAGCAGTTTTGAAAGATCGAATTCCAGTTTCGGCTGTAGCTAGGTAGTTAGGAGTAAACAGAACAACACTGCATTGATCTGTTGAAAGACTAGAAAACTAATTCTGAAAATGTTGGAGATTGTTATTAGAATATGAATACAGAAAATATGGAATTTAATTGCTTATATTCTGACTAATGTTTTGTTTGGATTGTACTCTCTACAGATGACACGAATATCCTCGTTCAGTTTTTTTATGCTGCCTGGTACCGAGGCGGTCGAAACAAGGGACATGCAGAATGTTGACAGATACTCCATATCAAAAAAGAAATTACAGAAAACAAGCCGTTATAACGGCGAACAGAAAACAAAAACTCCTGAAACAACCTGTATTTCAAATTAAGGCATCCGAATAATTATCAGACAACGTAGATTCATCTGATTCCACTGACGATGCACTTTCCACAGTAGCTTTTATAAGTGATACTACTGAAAAAGAGGATTTTTGTTTAACAAGATTGCATAAAGAGAAAAACTGAACATTTTTATATAGCATGAATAACAGATATGAAAGTAGAAGAATATAGTGTTAAATATCTAAAAATATTGAACACTCAAAAAAGTATGATAAAGTTTCTGTATGATAAAGATTCGCTTATTAATTCTCTGGCTACGTAATTCTTAATTAAATCATTATTTAGATGCGATGTTTGCAAATAAGTTCAAATAGTTTTCAAAGAAATTGAACTGGTACTATATGTTACACGATAATAATATAATACAATGAAAATATGTAACCGTAAAAATAAACAAACTGCGAAAAACACAGGATGCAACAGAAAATGGACTGATTGTCCACCCGCGGAAATCGCGAGATACGCAGCTGGTGGGTTAAGCAAAAAATAAAAATATTATGTCAAAATTGCTAAAAAAACTTTAGCGTACTAATATTTGGAATGAATTTTTCATATAATAATGTTGAATAACTTTAAAAATATTTATAATTTACTAATAATTTGGCCCATTGTATTTTAAATAATTATTATATGATAAATAAATGCATTACCTGATATTGTTACTTTTATAAAATTCATATGTCAGTGTTCTATTCATTACCCATTAAAACCTGACTTCAGCAAATCCTAGGTACATCAGTTACTGGTTCTAAGTAAAATGAGAGTGTTGAACATAGGGATATTTATGGAGCTTTATTTAAAGCCCTTTATTAGACAGGATTTATCATTTTAAATGTTTATATTGATTCCCTTGGTAGTATTTAATATAACTATGTGTGCATATCAGTCCCGCAATTTTAAGCATGTCAGTAACAAAGTATTTGTAAATTGGGGGAAAAAGTAGCCCTAGGTATAAAGGTCTCCCCTTTTTATGTATGCTCCATATCTCCTCCTAAGCGACTGGTTAAATTTCAGCCAAACTTTCAGCACTTATTTTTTAAGATGAGAGAAAGAATACTGTCAACTTTTCGAAGTGGGAAAATTAATTAAACATTCAATTCATTACATATCAGACGAATTTTGCGGTTTTCCTACGGTAAATTCGGAAAAAATTATTTTATAAAATATTTCAATTTCAACTTCAAATTCAAAATTTTATTTTTGATACTAAATTTCTTTATGTGGACTTTTTTTTTCTTCATTTGTTATCAATTCTTTCAAAATTTAATGCAGACGATTTTTAAACATGGTAAGACTTAGGTCTATTTTTTCACTTTTTTTTAATTTCTCTTTAATAACATTTAGAAATTTTTTACAGATATAAAGAATTTGTGGTGCCTAAAATAACTGAAAGAAAGAAAGAAAGAAGGAAGGGAAGAAAGATAGCATTAATATAATTATCATTTTCGTGCGATTAGATATGACCAAGCACAATCACTACAGTGGTGTTGTATAATGAAAGATTATGTATTATAATAATTTTTACGAAGTTATTTTACATTAAAAATATCATGTATGATAGAATTCATTTCTGAGAAATTCTGGGTATATCAACTATTAGTATATAAATCTTTTTCCAACAGGAATTATATCTTAAATTTGATAAATACAAGACCAATTCTTTCTGAGCTGTATGAATTTTCGTTTATAAGATATAAATGATAACGATGCATTTATGAATCATTGCATTGGATTACCAGTGCTTTGTTCTTTAAAAATGCTCACCTAGATGGGTTTAAGGAGGTATTCTGGGAACTCTCAAAGGATGCCCGTGCAATTAGCTAAACAGGGGCACCTTTTGCATATCAATCCCTTAAGAACACTAGTTGTCATTGCACTTTTAGAAAGGGAGGTAGGGAATTTGTCTTACCTTTGAAATAGAAACTCAGGCATTCCTGAGGTTCATTCTGATGTACCTAAATTTGAATAATTCTATGAATGAGAGCATTAATAGTAAGAAATGATAAATGTACACTATACTTTAATTTCATCTGCTTTTTTATTACCGACATCACGCAAACTTGATAAATAATGTTATAGTATTTGAACGCGTTATCCATGTTTGTTTTTAATTATAATGAATAAAAAACAAATGCAAAAATAATTAATGCAAGTAATGTCCCAGCTTAATTAAATTAAAATGTTTACGTGGAATATTCTGACAGTTTTAATTTCAATACAAAATTTGCAAATTCAAAAAATTTAAAGAAAACTATTACTGAAATTTTTGCGTAATCTCATTTTTTACTACAGAGTAAATCGGCTTATAATAATAAAAAAAAATTCTGAAAATTGCATAAAATTAGATAATTTTACAAAATGCTCAAGTATTAATGTTATGCTATTAAAATTATATAAATTACAACTTTTTAAAATCCATTTAAAATTTTAGCAATATTAGAAAAATTAAAAAGAATAAAAAGAAATATATTTTCAGCTTTTGCTTAGTTTGATTTTTTTATATATAATAGATAACTTAACACTTAAAATATTGAAAATTATGCACAATTCCATGTTCATAAAAAAGATATATAATTGCGATAATAGTCTACTTATTTCTTTACTTTATTAAGATACATATACATTAAGATATTATACTTTATTAAGATACATACACATTAAGATATTATACTTTATTAAGATACATATACATTAAGATATTATACTTTATTAAGATACATATACATTTAGATATTATACTTTATTAAGATACATATAAAAAAATTTTCTAAGAAATCACATAAACTTTTAAAGTTATCAAACTTTATAATTATAAAACATACATAAAAATTTCGAGAAAATATCATAAACTTTTAAAGATATGCAAATGTCTGAAAATGCATTTAAAATTTAGATATAAAATTTAATTTTCCAAAGTTATAATAGATAGAAGCGAAGAAATATTCAGAAAGACTAGTAATCTGGTAGTTCTTTTCTGTACAATTCACCAAATATTGATATTTTGGAAGAAATCGCGAATATGTTCCAAAACTATAATTTAAAAAAAAATGTTTGCGTTTTACTTTGATATATAATAAAAAGTATTGATGAGTAGTCTTAGGCGTATGCTTAGGAAATTAATTTTACTTAAAGTCTTAATAAGATTGCTTAACAAAGTGTTCCACAGCAGTAATGACTAATATACTCTTAGTCTTACAGACGAACTTGGAGTTGAGGGAAACTAAGTGGCAGTGCATCGATTGAAACATGAAAATCAATTTTGGCTCCATAATTTTACCTTAGATGCTGTTGATTTCCCTTTATTGATTTTGATTATAATGAATAATGCATGCATCCTCTTCAGCGCATTAATTGATAGGATTAAGGAAAGAAAATTAAGTTTTGACTTTGATATAAATTTGATTTAAATTAATGATTGATGTCCATTAATTTCAGGGAAATTTCAGATTAATTTTGGCTCGATAAAAATCAATTCAATAACAAGTTCCGGTATTATTTCAGAAAAGGGTTTCATTAAGAGAGTTTTCATGTTTCATTAATTAACCTAAATTACTTTAGTCAATCTTAACGTCACGAAATCACATATCGCCTCTCGATTTATTTGTATTTGATATTCGATTTCATAAATATATATCCTTTAATCAAATATACTCATCTTATAGATATTACTATAAAGTGTATTCATTGATTAAACCAAGAAAATAACGTAATTGAGATTTTACAAAGTTACAAGAGCTCTATTTTGGAGCATAACTTCATTGGAAAGTATGGAAAGTATTACATTTTTCAGAATAATTTAAACATAATCTGCATTTTTAACGATTTTGAGGTTCCAAGTCCCCTTAAGGTTCAGTGTATGATGAAGAAGCGCATGTAGCTTGGAAATTTACTTGTTAAAAGTCTTTCTATACATCTATTGTTGAGAATCCTCATATATATACAAAAGTATTAGAAGCAAATACTTTTGTATCAATTCATCTGTGTTTTAGAAGTAGCTGCAATTGCGCTCTCTAAATACTATGAAGTTCTTTTTTTGGTTTTAGTTTAAATAGGTTATAAATTTTAGTTGAGATTTCGAAACTGTTTTTGTTTCGTTTTCATTTTAGTTTCGTTTTCAAACTTTTTCTTACTTAAGATTGGTTATATATATATATATATATATATATATATATATATATATATATATGCAGGATGCAGTTTTGAAGACAGTAAAGAGACTTTTTATCTATTTAAATTCTTTTTAATCCATCGGGAAAGCATAATTATTTACAAGCAAAGACGCGGACATTGCGCTTTCGCCACAACGCGTTGCAAAAGCAGAAGTGGGGAAAAAGGCCGAAATAAATTATCCCTCGCCTTATATAACCTTAGATTTTGATAGGGAAAATATTTCTTCATTGTGCTAATATATTAATAAGATTCTGATAGGGATTTCTGACGCATGTCAATCACATGTAAGGGAAAGACAGGGATCTTTTAAAAAAGAATGTGCTTACTGGACCGTTTTTTACCCCTTCACGCCGAGCGTGTGAAAGTATCGGCGTTTAGCTGATTAAGCAATTTCATGAAGCCTCTCTTGAATTAATTAAGTAGAGAAAGTGGAATTGGATCACGAAATAAGAGAATATCTTTAGAATGAAGTTACTATGGGCTAAATTAAAATAAAATCTTGGAAAAGAATTAAATTGAAATAAAAAATTTAAAATATCATCACACACACACACACACACACATATATATATATATATATATATATATCATGATATGATATAATCTTAATCTGGAATTAATTGATACTTGTTGGAGAATAAATAAAAAATCAAACTGATATGATTTGATTGATTGAATTTTATAATATTATTGTTTTTAAAGCTATATTTGGAAGGATCCAAGTTAAATATATTACAAGAGATATATTTGAAGATCGTTATGCGTATGGGGTTATTATAATATAAACATTTTATGAATATTATCTAAACTGCACCAACTCAGATATGGGGATAAGAATTTTTCACATCAAGCCCGCCTTGATAGGCATAATAATAATGGATCTATGCCTCTATGCCTGACAAGTCGTATTCTGTACAAAGAGTGAACGCATGAGCCATGCCATAATAGTGGTAGAAGTCAATAATGCTTTTATAAAGTATTTGAGTTCATTTTCATGGTGATTCGGTTATTCATTTTCTGAACTGTTAAGGTAGGGCAAGATAGCTCCTTATGTCTTTACAAGCTGCTGTATCTGCGACTCTGGATGAGTTTAAGCATTGTTTGTTCATATATATATTTCAAATTTTTATATTCAATCGCTTAAGACTTTTAATGTCCTTAACTCTAATTAAAAATAATTAATAAATTACTATTCTAAAGTTTCGTTCTAAACAATAATTTTAGTTTTGCCATTTGACACATAGTAATACAAGAAAAACTAACGAAATTATCAAATAAAATAAAATCATGTTTGATGAACTCGTACTAAAAAACAGTAGAAAAAGACAGATTATATGCAAACTGGACACATTAAAAGTTTTAAAAGTGATAAAATATGCAACAAAATTAGGTCAAACTGTTAAAAAAATTTAAAAGACAATTCTTAATTACTGCATGTACGTATTAAATTGGATGCTTTTATTTTACGTATTAAAAGTAAAAAATCTCTTTAGAAAGTAACATGAATACTGACAGCAGTCCGTGAATTATATTTGCTATTAAACAATGATATAAGTTGAATATTTCAACATATAATTGGAAATTATCAAAATTATTTTTAAATTAATTTTGAAAAAAATATTGCAATGGAACTAGTACTACTATAAAGTTTGTTTCTTGAATTTTAAGCTGATGCAAAAAGATTTTTTTATGTGGTAATATGTTCAGAAATTATGAAGGGTGAACTTATAATCTTTCAACCCTATTCTCTCCTCCTCCCACACCATTATAATGTTTCAAAAACTTTAAAGCGCAGTTAATCTTCCTAGGTATTTAGGAACAATATGTATGCCAAATTTTGTTCGAATCTGACCAGGGACTTCGAAATTTTTAAGTTTCAAATAAACAAACAAACAGACTTTCAAATATATATAAAGAGAAAGGGATACATTATTAGACTTTAGAATAAACGTTATGGAAATTAATTAATTTAATTCTATGTAATTTCCTTATAAATGCGTGAAGCATTTCAATACTCAATAATCTTGTGAGAAATTAATGTGGCAAGAATAGCATTAAAACAAAAGAATTTATCTTTTTGACTGAAAAAATGTCGAAACGTTGTTATATTTTATATTTATAAACATACTTTATATTCTTTGCCTTTGAACATACACTACAAAAATATCACTATAAAGTACATAGCAGCCATAATAAATATTATAATTATATATTTAATGAACAATTGATAAAGTATAGCTTCCGGTGATATTTAAAACTTTTTAATCAATCAAGTGTAATTAGAATTATCTTACTTTTCAATTATGACTGAAAAAGGAAGGAATTAAATGAATTTCCTCGCTCATTTATGGGTGTAAATAAATATTATTTTTTTACCATTTCAATTTACGTTTGTTTTATTCAAAAGCTTTAGAAACCACTTGCTTTGAACTATAATTTTTTTTTCTCAAAAAGAATATTTTTAAATTCTTGCTTGTTATCTAGCCGATTTAAATTAGTTTGTTTTAAGCAAAACAAAAGTGGAATCAATTAAAATATTCATTTGATGTCTACACTGATCGTTGGAAAATAATACATTTATATTCTTGTTTTCATAGTTACGAAAAAAGAATTCCAGAACTTAAAGTCATTTTATGAATCATTTTCATCTGAAATGAAAAAGTGCAAAAGGAAGGCGGAAAACTGCATAATTAATTGAAATCTTTAAAAGATGTTTTTGTCAATGAGAATTACTTATAAAAGTGAATTTCATTGAATGCGGTGAAGTATTTCATTATTATTTTTTTTTTTTATATTTCCTTCGTTAAATATTTTCTTTATATTTATATGAAATTTTGACCTTAATTCTTAATTTTTTTAACGCTTATAGCTAAAAGTGAGGGGATATTTCATAAAAGTTTATTAATTATGTAGTGCACAATTATTTGAAACAATTGCGTCTATTTATAAAAAAAAAAACTTTTGGAATACACATGACAGTTATCAAGAATAAACATATCAATGGTAAAAAAATAATAAATATACAAAAACATTTTTAAAAAAATGTTTTTTCTATATATAAAAAGAAAAGGCATTTTTTTATTTAAAAAAATTTAAGGTCAAAACAAAATTCGTAAGGGTGTATTGCGGAAATAGATAAGCTTTAAGAAAATTGGAATCGTAATTATAGTTATACAGTATTTTAATTTTTATATAATGAATGTTTGAAATCTTTGTTTCTTATGATTTTCAGTGTGATTTTACAATCGTCTCCTTTTGTTATCTGAGCCATATGTTTTAATGAATTTTGTTTTGTCCACCAGAATTTCGATAAAAATTTATTTTTCAGTTTCAATACGCTGATAAAAAGGATTTTTGAAAACTTCCTTTAATATTATTTTTTTGGTACTTAGTTTTTCTTTCTCATGATATTCATCGTGGCTTAAAATCAGAAGCAAAACAACTAAGTCTTATCTGAGAATCGAAGGCAGTCTCGCTGACGCTGCAACGCCGTACAGAAACTGCTATCCTAAATTGGCTAGTTTTTGTTAAAACAATCATATAAAATTGTGACGAGTAGTAAAGGACCTTCTATTAATATTCTGTGTTTCCCAGAATAAACATTTTACCTTTCACATAATTTATATATATAACCTTCAACAAAAATAGCAAATATTCTACTTCACATTAACAATATTTCTGTTCTAAGAATATATTTTTTAAAACTTTTTCATGATCTCTTTAATTTCTTACTTCATAAATTTTATCAAAAATATGGACATTGAAACAAAAACCGTAAAATTATAATTATTGTAGTATCATTGATAGTAAATTGGAATTTTTATCACATTTATAGCATGTTTGATAAATTCTTTACAATCATTACACTGTGTATTTATAATTTTTCTTAATTTTCGATAGCAAATATTAATCCATACTTCTTTCGTAAAACTACTAGCCGAGAATTGATGATGTAATAGAAGCTGCATTCCACATTTGGTGAATGTAATGGCATGTCCAGGATAGAGAGCAGAGTTGCGAATCACAAATTTGCTATTTGTGAATTATCACTGAGATGTTCAAAAAAGGCTTGTCTACAAGAATTTCAAAACCATCTTGAATCGACCTTACCAAGAGCGAGAAATTTGAATGAAAACGGAATTTATGCACCACAATGGGATACAATTGCTGTTCAAGGTTGAAGATGGAACTTTCGTAAGATGTTTCGTAGAATCTAAATTGGAAAATTCAGTTGAACGTGTTCCGTTCACTGCTTTATCTTGCGCCGGTCTTTCTATATGAGCTGCAACTTTCTCTACTTTCTCTACAGAAATGGGTTTTCTTCTTAACCCAGAGAAAACAGATGAGTATTTTGTTTCTTTAAGTTGCATTATCATTTTTGAGTATCTTGTAACAATGCTTGAACTTCGTAGTGTTCGAAGTTCCTTCAATCCCAAAGCTTATGCAGAACTGCTAGTGTGCGATTGAGATTATACAGTTATTGATGTAAGTAACAAAACGTGTTCTCGTAAATTAAAGAACATAGCGGGTAAAATGAAAACAAATTACCCGCTAATGGGAGTAACGATTGTTCGAGATAATGCATATCTAATGAAAATATTTCTTATTAATTTTTAATTATATATTTTTATCAGCTTTCTGTAATGTTATTCACAAACTTTCACACTCTTTTATTGAATGATTAAAGCTCTAGGTTGGTAAACATCAGCTTTAATTATGGACACCTTCTATATGCTTCTCAATAAAAAGGTGATATCATAAATTTGAACATAAACAGAAAAATGAGGTAAAATTATATTTGTTTAATATATGTTATTTACATGCATTTTAAATTTCGGAGAAAATATTTTCACAATAAACAGGGAATAGTTATAATAAATAATTTTCTCGTCTATTGAGAGTAAGGATTGCAATACCGGACCAAAATTTCAATACCGGTATTCGGTATTTTTTAAATCTTAATACCGGGATACCGGTTTTAATACCGGTATTAGAAATTTTGGAAAAAGAAAGAAAACACAGGTGTTTCTTTGTTTTATTTGCCAGTTTTGTTAGAGAGTGTAAATATCACAAAAAATAATTTGTAACTTATAAATTATAACAGTATATAATCACAAAAAAAGTAAAGAAACATCTTATTTATTTAAATCACAAAAAAAGTGTAAATATCACTATTCAGTTTGTGGTACTATTACAAATTTTTGAAATATGATCTAAAAAAACGTAATGCATCAATGGTACTGTCATTAAGCCTGAAAAGTAATTTTCTGTAAAAATTACCAGCTGTCGAAAACGCTCTTTCGGCATCTACGCTAGTTGGTGGTAATGTTAGCAATGCGCGATATACTTTTTCCAAGTATTTACCTCTAAATCCCTCATCTTCAAATAAATCGATTTCTCGTCGGATGGTTTTGGATATAGCTGATTTCTGTATTGTATTTTGGTTCGTTGAAATTTTTTTATTTATTGCTAATTCTAATTTTTGTTCAAGAGACAATTCCTTTTCACTATCGACAGTAGTGACATCATAAACTTCGATAATTGAACCGAATTCTGAATGTGGATAGGTTTGTGGGAAAAACTTTTTTAGAAACTTTTCTCTAACTTAATCAGATTTTAATTGGTTATTTTCTTTTCTTCTTTTCATTTTCATTTTTAAAATCATTAGAATTATGTAAATACCATAAGTCATTTTCTATTTCTGTATGCCTTTCTTCTGTGCGATTTTTCATTGTAATATAGTTGGAATCCGAAGTTTCTATATCCACAGTATTTGGATTCTTCTGTTTTTTTTGGTATAATACATCTATTTCTCCTAATTGAATTCCATGTGCATAGCACAACTGCTGATTTGCACCAATCAACTTTCCAACTTTTTTCATAATTGTTGCTCCATCAGTCGTTATGGATACAATATTTTCTTTCAGGGATAATCCATGTTTCGCTCATTTAGATTTAAGCAATTAATTAAGCCATTAATTAGCTAATTAATTTCGCCCGTTAGGGAGACATAAAAACAAAAACGCATACTATATTGCTATGTCCGCGATACCTGAAAATATAGTGGTGACAATTTTAAAAATATCTAGTAAATACCGAAAAACCGGTATTTAAACTTGTGAATACCGGTATTACAGAATTGTACAAATGGCTCAAAATACCGGTATTCGGTATCCCGGTATACCGGTATTGCAATCCCTAATTGAGAGTAAAAAAAAAGTTTTTTTGATTTTAGAAAAAAGAATAAAAATAGAATTATTAGCATAAAAATGAATCTATATAATAGATATGATCCCCCCCCTGATGAAAATATTAATATTCTGCTATTTTGGAGTGCGTTTCAATTTTTTTTGTCTGAAATTCCATAACATACTTAATAAAATGAAAGTCTTCAAAAAGGATTACATTCTCAGTTCCGTTAAGTTAAAAAAAGATACATTTACATTTTATTAAGAATATTTTAATCTAAATCTTATTGAGGAAAAAGTTTATTAGTTAGTATGCATGTAAAAATACTTTTAAGTAGATTTGATAATAGCTTGCTCTGACATTATTCGAGAATTAAATAAGTTCTTCAACTCTTTTGTTCCTTACAATGTACAAAGTATGATTTTTATAAAATAAAGAAACAGGAAAAATCAAATTCAGCTATTGAGTATTATTCTATAAATAGAAATCATTCTAAAAAGATTTAATCAATTCGAAAACATTTAAAATTATATAAATTGATTCAAAAATGCATGAATTTAAAAGAAGTCTTAACTTTAATACTATTATTATTAATTTCAATTTATTTTTGTGCTGTTGAAATGAGATACTTTCATCTGAAGTGTGAGAAACTATAATTAATTTGATTAATTGAAACTTTTATCTAAAAACCCATGCTAATATAACGTTTATATTATTGAATATAATTCACATTTTCATGTGAATCATTGGAAATTACTCAAACAAATTTCATTCTGATAATAAGAGACAACATTAATTTTAAATTGCTCTACGCATTTTTATTGATATTCAAAAACACTTTTAAATTGTATTTTATTATACGCTGGCAAATAAAATAAAAAAAAATTATATTAAGATGAATGTATTTTTTCACGAATTTGCTTGAATAATTCATTTTTGAAGCGCAAGTCAATACGTAAGCAATTCTCAAGTTTGGTCCTTAAACTATTTGGAAGAACTACATCTGCGGAAAAACGGCATTAGATTTCCCTCGAAGCTGAGAACTTCATCTGTTTCTTTTCGGCAAAAAAAAGTAATCCTGTGCTTTACCTGATTTTTAAAGACCATCAGAATTTTTTGGTGGATCACAACGGTGAGAACGGTAAGTGTGTCTACCAGTGCCTCCAAAATCCGTTTGATGTTTTATTTATGGATGCTTTTAGATAACCTACTCAGAGTGAATTTCGATGATAATTTATTTAGAAAGTAGAATAAATTCCTTTTCTTTACTTTTCAAAGATCTTTCCCTTTAATACCACATCGAAATATTCACTGACTAATACTTTCATTATGTACATTTAAATTAATTGTAATTCATCAAATGGAAATAAATCCTAATTTTTTCATTTGAACTTATGTTTTCGCTAAAGTTTTTCTAACTACGACATAAATATAAGGCATAAAACTTTGCTCCCGTCAATTTTTGACGGATGGTTGCAGCCGTAAATGCCTGTCGAAGTAGGTAGATCAAAATTGTGATACAGTAAGCTTAGACATTTGTCAACTTAACTGCAGCACCACTTTAGTGAATTTGTGTTTACATCATCAATCTATTCTCGATCGGAAATGTCAGTTTTTGAGTCAAATTCTCTTCATTTACATCATTTGCTTCCATTTAAAGAAAACTGGGACTGGGGCGTTTCAAAAACTCTCAAGCATATCAGGTGAATCTTCTCTTAATGAAACAGCAAGTTGCTAGTAGTTTCAAAGGTTCCTAATTTAAAATCCTTTTCCTCAGTACTTCTTTAGTGACAGCATTTAAAACATTTTTTTTAAAATGGAATAAAACCTAGAAAAGATTTACTATTTTATTATTTCTTAAAATATCATCGGAAAAAAAAATAATAACTCAAAACATAATAAAATTCTCAATAATACAAAGTCCTTTTTCCTTTCATCTTCCCAACCAGGTTTTTTTATGGCTAAAGATGCATTATTTGCTAAAGGAATCGATATTTTACTTTTCATTCAATTTATTTTTATCATTAGTACACTTCTAAAACATTCTACAAATTGCGGAGGCGGTACTTTGAAGAAGACTAAGCCCTTCAATCCTCAATTACGTCAGCAGATAAAAAAAGATACGAGATACGCTGTTATTTTTACGTGGCTTAAAATTAACATATCTTTAATTATCATCAGAATCGAAAGAACATGTTATTTTTAACCAAAATTAAATTACGATTAAGAAGCTTTACGTTAATGAAAAAAATAAGTTATGAAATAAGAAATCGATAAATTATAACGTTACAACAAACTGATAGTTTATTCTTTATGTTATTTCTATTAAATTTTGCTTGTTAAAGAAATACTTTGGAAAATAGTATAGTGAGAAAAAATATATAAATACTTACCCATGATTCTATTTATATCTAAATTTAAATAAACAAATAAAAATTCGAACATGAATGAAGAACACAAACATGCAAAGCAAAAAATGTATTTAATAATAAAATTGATACCTCACAGTTAAAAATATAAAAAATGGAGGTTGGTTATGTAGAAAAGGTATGTGCATACTAGTAATGGAACATGAAATTTAGAGAGTATTTAAAATTATCAAATTTTGTTCCAATTTCGTTTACGAAACCTTTGCTTCAATGACAATTGCCGTTATCTGCTCATCGATTCACTTACATATGACTTGTTTCGATTCATATTTTTAGTTCCATTTATTCCATACGCATATTTTTAGATCCTCCATCAGATCTGTCTTTAGATTAATTTTATTTAAAATTCTTTTTTCCTCCCTTGCTCATCTAAAACCCACAACATGTATTCTAAATAGCATTGATGTTTGAAAATAGATAAGGTGTATTTTACAGATTTTAATTTAATGAAAAGCCATACGCTCACCTACGTAGCTTACATAACTACTTGCGAAATATTACCTTTGTTTTTAGGGTCATTATCTTGGTAGAAAATAATATGAAATAGTAGGAATTCTCAACCCATATTTAAATAAATTATCTTGAAATATCTTAATATGTTGTTTAGTATTCACATCTAGAAGCTACTTCCCTAAATGCTTAATAAGATATGCATTCCCAATTCCTTACGTGATAAATGACATGTTTGAAAGTTGATCTGAAATTTTCTTACTTCAAGGGAATTAAGTAGCTCTCACCACTTAATTTTATATCTATTTGAACCGAAAGTATTAAACTTGTCTCATCTGAAAATATAACTTTATTCCGTAACCTCCATTCTTTTGCTCCCTTTTAGACAAAAGAATTTCTTTCTGGTCTATTTTTTCAAGTGGTAAGTGTTTTCATTCATTCCTTCATTTTATTTCTTTCATTGAAATTGCAACAAGTCTTTTTTTTTCAGTGATAAGTGTTAAAAAACGGAGTTTCTTCGTTGATTATTTAATGATGTGTCTGTCCCCTTTTCCTTTCATTTCGGTTCCTTGGACGCTATTCTTTATCGTACTAATCTTTTTTCTTTATTATTTCCTACTTCTCAGTAATTTAACGCACATTCATGAAGAGTTACTATCTTTTTTAGAAATGTTCATAGAAAATTCACACGTTTATGTCACCATGCTACTTGAAACAATTAGAAACAGCATTTAAGCGCCATTTCATAAGTTTGAAAAGCGTGCAAGATAGCACGTTTGCTGAAAATTTGCATGTTTTTTTACATTCATCAAATTTAAATGTTTGTTGTTAACATTAAATGTTATGTGTGGAAAAATTTCTTTGACATGAAAAAACAATTCAAAATTTTAAATACTTTCAATTATTTTCTAAATAAATTAAATAAAAAATGTTCGTGTGCTAAATAGCTTTTTTTTTCTCTTGGTATTATACTTAAAAAGGATGGCAAGATTTCAAATCATTTTACTACAATTTTTTTTTTCAGTTTTTATATCTGGTATATATTTTTATCTATTTGATAAAATATAGCATACGTTTTTCAGTTTAATTATATGTTTGTAATTTAAAGCACATTATTCCATAAAACTCATGATAATCAAATAATGAGAAAATATGAAAGAAACGTGAAGGCATATTTAAATAAAAAAAATATATCCGTATTCATTTAGAAGTATTCTGATTTCATCGTTTTTACATCTTTTTTCAGCAACAAAATTATAATATTTCGGTAAAAAATAAATCAAAGTTTTCTTATCCATTGTTTAATTGCAAAAGCCGGTTAGTAATTAAAGAAAATTTTGTAATATAACTTCATAAATTAAAAGCTGAAAAAATAAATACTCAAAAAAAGAAGCTTTAAGCTAAATGACTGCGTATATACTATTTCATCAAAAACGTTCAAAGAATGGGTGAAGAGCCTCCATACCCGTCTTGTATAATGCTCGACTTTTTACTTCCTCGCATAAAAAATATTGACAATACATTATAATCGTTGAAAAATGCGATTTCGAGATTTTGACGAATCTCCACTTTTTAGACATTCCTATGTTCAAAAAACACATTTTTGGTATTATGTATGTCTGTCTGTCTATGACAAAGGTAACTCAAAAATGCTTTTAACTAGACGAATGAAATCAGATATATAGTCTTTACACAAAAAATTGTAGATATATATCAAATTCATTAATGGAATTTTATTAGTTTTGATTTTCTAATGGCATTTAATTATTTCGCACTTTATTTCACTTCACAAAAGAATGTAAGAGCATCAGCGGCGTGATTCATTTATTCAGCTTTTTTCCACATGAAAAATGGAATTTTCAAAGTTTCTGATGTCAGAGCCGAGAAAAGATATTTAAACCACATAAATCAAAATTTATATAAAAAAATAATCACGCAAAGAAATAATAACACGACCCCTTATTAATTCCGTCGACAATAAAAAAGTTTATATTCAGATGTGGGAAGTAAAATAAACAGTTGACTGATAAAAAATGAAAGTCAATTATAAAGCGAAATTCAGAAATCGATTTTAGTATTTTACTGTCTCGTATATGAAATATAGAGGAAGTTCTGAAATCGTCAAAAAATTCGAACTTGACGAAATTCGATTTTGACAAATCTCCTCATTTCAAACCTCCTTGAGTCAGAAAAACACATTTTTGACATTATGTCTGTCAGTCTATGAACACGATAACTCAAAAACCCATTGGACTAGATGACTAAAATTTGGTGCACGGAATTACGACAAAATTTGCCGATTTCTATCTAATTTTGAACTAAACCAATTCACAGGAAGTCTGTCTGTCTGGCAGTTCGAGTACAACTTGCAAAATGAAGAGAGCAAGATGGATAAAATTCTGTGCACAGATTTAAAATCTATATTCCAGACACTTATCAGATTTTGAGTCAAATCCAACAAATGGCTGACCGTCTTTCGTTCAATACTTCTACATGCGTGTAAACATTATTTTTTCTGTGAAACACGGCAATTCAAAAACATTTTTAACTAAGCATATAAAATTCGGTATATGAACTTTTGACCAAATTTGCAGATATCTGTCAAGTTTAGAAAGAAATCCCTGCAGAGGAATTCCGAATGTTTGAGAATATGTGAACGCAACTACAAAGTGTAAAAATCTTTGTAGATAAGCTTAGATACACAAGTTCAGCATTTAAAAGAGATTATTACCAAATTTTGAACTTATGTGTCAAAGTGTCAACCATCTGATCTTTCGCATGCATATAATTGCAGTAATTCATAAGCGTAATGATTTAAATCAATAAAAATTAGGTGTGTGATCTTGTAACTACAATTTTAGTTTTGTGTCAAATTTTGGTTCCAGTCGGTTAGTAAAAAGCACCCAAAATACATATTTACAGTAGAAAGGCTAGATTCACTCCCATTATTTATACTGAGTAATTATTGTTCGCTCATGCCATGAAAGGTATTGGAAGGCTTTACTCAAGGTCCGCAACTTTATGCCAGAGAGGAGGGATAACACCTTTATTGATGAGTGTGCGAGAAAATTTCGTGGAGACAATTCCCGCTGGTTTTTCTCTCGCCGTATTTGAAGGACTTGTCTTTGATAGTAGGAACGATTTAGGCCTGGATAGTCTGGTTGGTAGGGCATTGGATTCACATCTCTTAGGTTGCGAGTTCGAATTCCGTCGGCTGAAGACTCTCCGTGTGTGTGGTGGCTGGCGCACGTATAAATCTATCGTGGTCACAAAGTCCTCCATTTAGAGAGTAATACCCGACTGGGGTTACTGGTTCAGAAGTGATCATTCTTTGATTCAGGTCTAAATTGCGATCTGTGAATGAAATGCGTGACTGAAGTCAGCACCGTAAAAAGAGTTGTGACGCGTGAGTAGCTAAGACGTACTCCTGGCGCTATATAAAAACAAGAGACGCTCCATCGGCTTAAAATCGCTGATATCGACAGCGGCTTGTCTATGACAAGTGCCATTAGAAACAACAAAAGCGAAGAGTTTTGCAAGTTTATTTTTGGAAGGGCTCATTAATTACCGGACACGAGCTGCATTACAATATAGTAATAGTTTTCCCAGTAAGGATCATAGATTCTACACATTAACTCATGAAATGGGAAAGGCAGCTCTCATCCGCACCCTCCTCTTTACGTACTCCTTTCATAACATGTTTTATTAATGAAATTTTTGGTGTCACCTTAATCTCATCAACTTGCAAGTCTTCTATTCATCTAATATTAACCTGTTAACTGGGTATGAGAAATATTTCGTAGTCATGGAAATTTGCCTTAATATTTTGAACGTTCCATTGTCCCCATTTTAAAACGAGTCGAATAAAAGTTTATTCCCCCCCCCCAGATAACAGGTTAATTTACGTATCAAAAAGCGATCACATTAGTAAACAAAGTTTTCCACCTAAGTTAATCTAAAATTAATTTAAGCTTTCTTTTATTTAAATGCGTAATTGACGTATAGTGAATTCCACTGGAAAAGGCAAAACAATCGTTTTTAAAATGTGTATGTATGTCCATATACCCTTACTAAAAATTTATGCTTTTATGACGAAAAAAAAATGTCATTAAAAATTCCAAACAATTTACTTACCAGCGATTATCACAATTAAAAATATTCTTAAGAGCTACAGGAATATCGTAGGATAAAACAATTAGCAAAATATATGTCTTCGTCGATAAAGAATGCAAATATGCATTTATTGAGACGTTAATACGTGTGTGAAATTGCCATCACCATGATTTGGTCGTTACGGAAGACCTTATATTCTTACCGATATTCGTAAGAAACAATCAGGATATCATTTCGGTACAGGACACATTCTATAGCTTCTCGACAATCGACCTATATTGGAAAGATCAAACAATCAAATTACTCAATCAAGTTCATTAAACTAAATTTATTAAATTTTGAGATTTCCAATTGTGTGGCGAGTTATGAAATTTTAATTTGGAATATATTACAGTTAGAAGATTAGTTTCTTGCTCTGGAATCGATACTTTTATTGTCTAATTTACGAGGGCAGGAAGGTTTAACAAGAGTTGTACTAGGAAATGTTTTCTTTATCTAGACTAATATTTTGGATACCCAATCTTTTATAATTAAATCACTATTTAAATCGCATGTCGTCATTTTGCTATCGACGAGAACCTTCCATTATAAATAAGGAAATTGTGTGTTATTATAGTGTCTACAAACACATTCGACGAAAAGTTAATCATTTTTACGTAAGAATTTCACTTGGGTGAAGCTTTATATTTTAGGATTTATTTTTTATTTTTATGCCTATTTAAACAAGGACACATCGAGTACTAGGAGAGCTCGGAATAATTTTTCTTTTAAACTAATTATTTTTATTTATATACTGAATTCAATACGCAACTTCATTACCCTCACGAGTCGTATTAAAGGAAGAGGAAGTCTGTCAGATAAATTCAATTTAATTTTATATAAAACTGTATAATCAATAAACTATCGAATGTGGTTTACATATAATCAAACGTTACAGAATGAAAATAATTTACTTGAACTCTTAGATTGAATCAAAGAAAATAAAACCGGTTTAATCAGAATTTTGAAACTAAGAACTGTTAAAAGATGAGTTTACATAGCAATACACAAAGTCGCAAAAAGTCATTTTACAATGTTCTGTGGAATATTTTTACTAAAGAAATTTCTTTTCATTTCCAAACACTATGATTAGATACTTAAATACAACTTTTGCTATTTTACTCAGGCTTTATGGGGCTAAACATAATACGAAATGTAAACTAGAAACAGCTACCGAGATATTGATGTTGAGATAATTAAAAAAATCAAGTCGATAACTTCAACTATAAACCAAAATTTAAAAAAAAATTATCTGCTGAAAGAAAATCAAAATTAATCAAAACTGAAGTCAATAAAGTCTTGATTTACAAATAAGGTGGATTTTTATATATCCAGATGTGTATAATTTTTATAGAATATTTAAAATAATTATTTGCATTTTCTAAAAAACTAGAAGATTTATTTTTTTGTCTTTATCATGTACAAAACTTCGTGTCAAAATATTTATCGAATATTTCTAAGCGCATTATGAACTTCAAATATAACTTGTAAATATATTAATAATTTATTGTAAAGCAATTTTTATTTGAAAAAACTTTTTTTTTCCAAATTCATGTTATAGGGACAAATTTTGGTATATATACGAAATTTTAAAAGACAGCTCAGTTATTTTGCTTCACATCACAGGTAAATGCGTAACAGACATATTGGTGAAACAAAAGGTGAAATACAACAGTCAAATTTGTAATAGAAAGTTTGGCTTAAATATTAAATTTTATTAAATTTTGACCAGATGTGATCAAAACATGGAAACTATAAGAAAATCCAATGAAATGGCATTTAAATACACAGCTGTATATACCATTTTAACTTATAAATATTTCGTGAATATTTCCTTTTTTTTTATAAAAAAAAAAGTAAACTGCTTCGAAGATGGACATATAACTTAAAAATAGGAATGCATTGTACGTAACTCTCTTTCCTTAAATAAACATATAATTTCGTTAAATTTTTTGTTAGAACAGAATTTATTATAAGAAAAAAAATAATGAACCCTTTTATATAACTTAAGCCTCCTTTATTTGCAAGTTTAAAAACTCTTAGCATATAATAGGAGTGCCTAAAATCCTAATTTACTTCCAATGCCTTCACTGAAAGCCTTGATTACGGCATCGGAAAGCTCTTATTTGACATCTCAAAACTTTCAAAGAAAGAAGAGGCATTATTATCAGTAAAAATACGAAGTTGACTTCAAATCGCGTTATGGTTGCTTGGAACATCAAAAAGAAGCCTCTTTTATTTTCTGGTCTCATAGAAAGTCATAGAATATTATAGAAACTTCTGCAATCCTAATTTATTTAACTTCCCTTCTCTAAAAGCTTTGATTACGGCGTTGAAAAGCTTTTATATGGCGCCCGAAACTTTTCAGGAAAGAAGAGGCATTAATATCAGAAGCTCTACGAAGTTGTCTTCAAATGGTGTTATGGCAGCTTCATACCATTAAAATGAAGCACAACACAATTAAATCATGCATGAATGAATTGAACTTAATTATCAAGCCTAATTTAAAAGGTAATATATTAAAAGAGACAGAGAAAGACTTCGTTTTCTCGCTTGGTTAAATGTTCAATGTAGCTAAATTTCTACAATTTAAGTTGCTATATGTATTTGATAAAATTAGGAATTTATATTCTAGATTTATAAGATATTTTAATTTGTTAATAACACTAGTTATCTATTTAATGATATATTTTTATTGGAATTTTTATTTCCTTATTAAATGGTAAGAAATTAACAGTTTGTTTTCGATTAACTGTATTGATTCCATATTTACACTTAATAAATGAAAGAATTTGTGCAAAGGATCAAAGATGGAATTTCTGTATTTTACACATTACACATGTCAATCTTATTCCCAAGTTACAGATAACTGAAACGAGGTTAATAAATACTGTGTTACACATTAAAGAAGTATCAACCTTAAAAAATTAAACTAATCACTGCATTAATTGTCACTTTACTTCTCAAGATGTAAATACTGTGAAATCAAAAGATATAAATTATAATATTTTCCCAAATGAATAAATATGTATAAGAACAATAATTATCAAATATTATAAAGTTACAGCGTGAAGAATTAATTGCACTTTGCTGCACTGTTAGAAATTCTGAATTTAATATGCATTTAATTAAAAGTTAATAATAGAAGTCACTATGATGTTTCCTCTCTGATTATTTGAAGAAACATAGCACGTTGAATACGACATGGCTTGCCTATGGTTCCCTCCTGCTATCTAATTGCGCTGTCTCACATATCTAATTAAATAAAGGATTCGAATATTAGACTTGGATAATGGCAGCTAACATGTTAAGGGAAAGATTAGATATAAAGATTAAATCATTTATATGATCTTTTTACAAATGTAAAAAAGGATAAAATAAAATTGTACAACAATACAGTGTAATATCAGAAAATGTGTTGTTATTTTTGTACTTCTAATATTAAAAGCATCAAGTTGGATGAAATAATTTGATAATATTGAATTAGCAAATTAATTTTCAGTTTGATATCTTCTTGCAGATTCACATCGAGTGAGAAGCTGAGTGTCGTATAAATAGACGATTATTCGAATTCACAAAATGACCGTACCAAAGTAATCGAGCGATTATTTCTCGTTTGTTGTTTGTCAGAAACTTGTCAGTATGTTGTACAGTATGACATAAATTCTCCATCCATGAAATAAGCTGGAATAAGGTGGCCAGAAATAATTTGAAGGTGTAAACACAGAGGGAAAAAAGACTAGTCACTGAATCAAAATGGTAAATAAATAATTTTGTTAAAACCAATTCAATAAAAACTCCTCCTTAAAAATAGGTTAATGCTTATAAGTAGCAGAAAATTCTTTCACAGTCAGTTGTTTAAATGCATTGTTTAGAAACTTAGATCCAAATATATATAGGGTGAGAATTGCTGCTTTATATGAAATTTATTGTACCCCTGTTAAATAATCTTGATTCTCAGGAAAACCTTTGTTTATATTATACATTTTTCTTACCCGTGAACTGGAGAAGCACATATGGCGCATAAAACTGTGTATTGTTATATAGACATAGAAACAAATATTAGGTTTTTCTTATAATATTTGGATATATCTATGTTATCTAAAAATTTGATGAAAATAAATGTATCCTCTCATGCGGCATTGATTTTTTACTTTCTGTATTTAATTCAAATGCTTGTGAACTGACACAACGTTATTAACGCTTGAACAAAATAAATAAGAAATATAATAAATGTTTTCGTTTATCCTTAAAAAGAGAGAAAAAAAATTTTGGTGATAGAAATTTTAAGTGTAATTTGGTACAGTTAATAGCATTTTTTGACTGCCTTCAATTTATTAATCATGGAATTAAATGTTTGAATTTTAATAACTTTATCAAAGATTAACTAGATCTAGTAAAAAATGGTATCAAGATAGGGTGGGGATTAACAACACTTGTTAAGCAGGTTCGTGAGGAAATATAATTTTGAGATAATGAGATCCATTGAACATTTCAAAAGAGATAAGGAGACAAATAGCCTGTTTAAAAGAGAGTAAATTTTAAGTACATTAATTAGCTAATCCTTTGAGAACATAAAAATTAAGGATATAATGATAGGATTTTCATTGCTTTTGGAAAGACGTTAATCAATTGTAAAAGTGTTCTGAGACATTTTGTTAAAGTAGAGATGTTCCTGAGCATAAAGCTAATTACGAAATAACGCATAAAAATTATAAAAAATGTGATGAATCAAAATGAGAGAAAATAACAAGACGTTGATTTCAGAGATTTAAAAAAGGTGGCAACTACTTTTAAATACGGAGAAGAAAAATAAAATGTGTGAACTGATTGCGCCTTCAACGGGAAAAGAAAATGCTTCTTTTTTTAAAGATAATTTGCCGTTATTTCTTTCTTTCTTCTTTTCTAAAAAAAACGCTGATACTGCACTTCTAATATAAACAGTATTTTCTAAGAAAAGTTTTATTAGGATGACATGTTAGACATAAAGCTAGGGGAGGAAAGAAAGGGGAAGCGGAAAATCGAACACAGTTCCCATGAGGAGAAATGTGTTTCGAATAGCAATGGTTATATAAGCTTTATTTGCAAAAGGCTATGCCAACCTAAACGATCATTTTTGTGACTTTCCTTGGAAAAAAGAAATACTTACTTATGAATGGTGATTATTTTGGTGCGAAATAAAGAAAAAAAATCGCTTGCAGTTTCTAAATTATGGAAATATATCTTAGTGTTGGAAAAATATTTGTCATTAGGACCTCGCATGAATTATTGGTAATATCTGTGAAGAAAACAAAGCAATGTGACGTCGTGATCTTGGCGTATAATTAAATAAAGTATGATTCGTTCAATAATTTTGTACAAACTAACTAATAAAAATTTTGAAAAAAAAGGCTAATTGTCTCTTATTTTTCACGTTTTTATTTCTTTAATTGATAAAAAAAATAAGCATTATAAATTACTACGTAATCAGAAATGGCATAGACATTTTATCAAAAAAAGTGACTTCATATAATGTGTGTGTGTGTGTGTGTGTGTGTGTGTGTGTGTGTGTGTGTGTGTGTGTGTGTGTGTGTGTGTGTGTGTGTGTGTGTGTGTGTGTGTGTGTTAGTGTGTGTGTGTGTGTGTGAGTGTGTGTGTGTGTGTGAGTGCATTTCTCTTTGATATATAGTATAGTTGTCTTTCTAAATGGAATTAATTATAAAAAATTTGTCTGTGAATTTTCTATTTTATTTTATTTATTTATTTTTGAATAAATGCTTCATTAATCCTTGTTGTAAAATATGTTTCGCAATTGTTTGAAAAAAAAATTACGAGTGGGAATCAATTTAAATTGAATCAAGTGCTATAACGGTTTTGTTTTAAAATCCGAAGTAACCTGTTATTTTTATTTGATAATTGTTTGAAACTAGTGATGTACTTTGAAAATGAGGAAGCAAATTTTTTTGGCAATTGATAAGAACTTCGAAATTTAAGGATTATTTTTTACCTAGACACTTATAAAAAAATAAAGAAATAAATATAACTGCCTGATTAGACATGAACTTTAACAAAGTTATGAACCAGCACAGATATTTGAATAGTTAAATATTATATTAAGGTTCAATTACTAAAAATAACTGAGTAATATAAACAGAGAAACTGAAACTTAACTGTGCGTTCGTCTGTAATGGTCAAAATCTCAAACAGGTGGCAAAAGAGAAAAATTTGTATCATATTTTTAGATTACTCGTAATTAATTAATGCAATTAATTACAAAATTAATTTTTAATTTTCCAAAGCCTTTTAAAATCGAAATTGAATATCATTGATTTTAACGTATTTTATTTTACAGATTTACATTTTAAAGGAAATACTGCGGAGCATTTAGATGAAATTATAAGAAAATATTTATTTCTTAAGGATAAAAACCAAATATTTCAATTCTATGTTTTCTAAGAATGATTAAACTCATATTCCCTTCATGTATTCACATTTAACCGGGGTATGGAATTTCTTCAGGTGCCTTTTCACAATAAAAATATATTTTTTGATTTTTTCACATCACAAATGAATTGATTGCCATATCATAATGTTAAATAATGATGGAAAATTTAAACGGTGTTAATATATTTTAGAAATTAACTTGCTTAACTGGATATATTTAACATTTATGGAGTGAAATGCTGATTGTTTTCGATCTTTCTTTGATTAAACGATCTTTAATGTGCGCATTTTTTCTTTAATTTTAGGAAATTTGTATCAATTACGTAATTATCCTTTCTATCGTTTTAAATTAAAGTATTGTGAGTCGAAATTTAAAGCCTTATATTCGACTTAGTATCTTAACATTTTCTTTTTCGATAAACAAAGGCAACAAACATAATTCGATACTTGGAGTCATTTTGATACACAGATTATCGTGAAATCAAAGAAATAAAAGTAAAATTCAATTGTATACTCTCTTAATAAATCATAATCATGTTCACTGATGTGAGTTTAATTCAGTCAGATTAACGTCCCAATTTGAACTTACACATAGGTTACATCGAGATGTCCCTCGTAATTTTGAACTATGATAAGATGAGGAGAATTACACTTGAACCTCACTTATCAGTTCTTCATGACACATAATAATAACAGTAATAATGTTTCCTCATCAACGCTAAATCTAAAGTATACTATTTCAATCTCTAGTCGATTCTGGAATATGCGATCCACCGACTACAAAGTCAAGAAATTGCCGTTAGATTACCAAGACTTCGCAAAAATTTTGGAATCATAATTATCAAGATTCATTTTGTCTAAATGCATAATGTGAACTAACATTAAAATTAAAAGTATAAAAGCAAAAATAAACAGCAATGAATCCCACAGTTTTTTATTTTTTTTTCATTTAGCCACTTCTGTGTAATTCAAGAAACTTTTTCCTAGCATCATTAATATTTAAAGAAATGGCTCATTGTAGAATAAAAGGAATTTAAAATTACTCATTTTAAAATTTTGTATCCGAATTATTATCTTCTATATGTATAAATATATAAATTTATTGTTAAATAAAGTTTTTAATTACTTATTCAGAGGAGTAAACAATAAGTTAAGTTGCTAAAAACAAGTTTATTTATGTTGTTTTAATTCTTCAAATCAAGATGTCTTTGAAGTACGTCATGTTTTTTTTTTATTTTACTATAAAATGTATAAAAATTATTACAAAAACTGCTATTATGAGCTAAAATAAATTTGTGTTCCTATTCTATATTCTCTCTCTCTCTCTCTCTCTATATATATATATATATATATATATATATATATATATATATATATATATATATATATATATATATATATATATGTAATGATATTTTAAATTTTAATTTCAATGTAATTAATTTCCAATATTTTATCTTAATTTAGCTCCTAGTAACTTCATTCTAAAATATTCTCTTATTTCGTGATCCAATTCCACTTTCTCTACTTAATTTGTTCAAGAGAAGCTTCATAAAATTGCTTAATCAGCTAAACACCAATACTTTCACACGCTCGGCGTGAAGGGGTAAAAAAATGTCCAGTAAGCACATTCTTTCTTAAAAGATCCCTGTGTTTCCCTTACATGTGATTGACATGCTTCAAAAATCCCTATCAGAATCTTAATAATATATTAGCACTGTGAAGAAATATTTTCCCTATTAAAATCTAAGGTTATATAAGGCGAGGGATAATTTATTTCGGCCCTTCTTCCCCACTTTGGCTTTTGTACTGCGCTGTGGCGGACGTCTTGTCCGCGTCTCTGCTTGTAAATAATTATGCTTCCCCGATGGATTAAAAAGAATTTAAAAATTTAAAAAGTCTCTTCAATGTCTTCAAACTGCATTCTGCTTCACATAAAATAATGTTATATATATATATATATATATATATATATATATATATATATATATATATATATATATATATATATATATTTCTTCTACTGTCAAATTTTTCAACTTTGAAAATAAGTTAACTGGTTTGTTCAGCAAGAATCAATAGGAATATTGAGAAGTTTATTGCTTTCTGGAAGTTTTTGTTTCAAATTCGGTTAATGCACCACAAAGAACGAAAGACTTAAAAAGTATAATAGATTATATCGTCGCTTTAAAATAAAAGTAACTAATAGATTAATGTGATTTTTCGGTTCCATCAGTTATTTCAAAAGTAGAAAGTTTAAAATAGTTTACCAGAGAAAAAGTTTTGCTAGTTAAGTTTGAAAGCTTTCATTATTTTAATCAAGCTGGTGCGGTTCAAATGGTATGAATAATAATTTAATTATGATCGTAATATACGTGCTAAGGAATCTGCAATCATTGCACGCACCTTCAATCATTTGCATCAATTGCACCTTATTGTACAACAATTTAAAAAAATAATGAAAAATCTTATAACAACATACAACAAATCAGAACCGCGGCAGTTTTATTTAAAAGATATGATGCTGTTTTGCGTAACAATTTAGCATACATTAATTTCTTCATTATTTCAGGATTACAGGATTAATTTCCTGATTAAGTTCAATGGATTTAAATCATAATTTTTGTATGTTCTTTTTAATATTTATAAATACATATAACATATATCAAATATAACAAAAATAAGCAAATACATTGGACAATTTCTCTGACATCATTGAGATTAATTTCTTAAGCAAATTAAAATATGCAATATTCTTCATTGATTCGGTTTGAAACTACAAAAGAAATTTCAAATGAAAAACAAATATGTATTAGAAACATGCTAGCTCTGCCTTTTTAATTTTATAAATATTTATTGCACTTCAACAAACGAAAAAGACAGGCATATGTCCGAATGCTGTCAAACTAATAAGTTATTTAACATCTTTTATAATAGGAGAATTCATTAAAGAATTGTACTCATTTAAAAAGAATTAGGTACCATTCTTATATAAAGAGCACCTTATACATATGAAAACAGTATATCATACCGAAAAATTAGCATCTTTCATATATAAATGACGCAAGACTCACTATGTTTATGTCGTCTAGAACAGCAGTTTTATTCAAATAAAAAAATAAAAAGGCCAGAAATTGCGATAGATTTAGAAGAAAAAAAAACCACAACTTCATTATTCAGGACAGTTTTAGAAAGAAAAGGGCCACTGTGTTATCGTATATGGTCCAGTATTTTATAAGCTTTTTCAGCATAAAATGATGCAAATATCCAGTCCATGCAAACTCTTTCACGCGGTAATATTATGTGTTGTGTTAGAAGTACATTATCTACCTACAGATCAGATAGGAGATTGAATCCGACTGAATGAAAATAGACTTAATTTTTTCCTCATGAAATTTGCAACTCTGGAAGGTTTATAAAATCTATAAAAACCGTTGTAATCGTAATTTCAAATGAATCAAGTTCCGGTGCTGAAATATGTCACAGTTACCTTCATTTATTTTACCTGGATAACGCAATTCACATGCTTTGTGATATGATTGGCTTTTATTTTATCAATTATTTATAAAGAAATTTTGGCTTGATAAAATATCCATCTGTAACGGATTACAGAGCTTCGTCTGTAACGGATTACAGAGCTTCGTCTGTAACGGGTAACGCAGGATTTTTTTCCCTTTGTTTGTTGACTCGTACAGTATCTGATGCGCCACAAAATACTAAATAGCTAATTGACATTATTTGTTGACGGAGATTGGCTGATATTTCAACATTGATTGGATCATTAATACTAATTTCGTTGTTGCGCTGATTCAGCCCCCATATTATCAGTAAATTATATTGAACACCGAACATCAGTTGTACGATGTTTCACACCATAAATCTTTGTCCTAAGTTATGTGCGTTTCAATTACAAATAATACATGCAGTTCTATTATTTTTATAGAACTTATTGTCAAATACATAATGATATATATTCATATATAATAATGTAATTTTATAACATGATAACAAAGATTGTTATAACCATTGACTTATGACTTAACCATTTTAAAATTGATATGAATTTTATTTATGCCTGTTACATTCCATAAATAGGAATAAAGTAGCAAATGATATGAACGATCGGGAATTAAACCACAGATAAGACTCTAAAGGAAAGTAAAAAAGACGATTTCCCAATATAAAAACGACAAATTTCTTCCATTCGGAAAAAAAGTTTGAATCATTTATTTTCATTTGCTTTTCATAAAACTATCTCAAAACAGCTACGTGAACTATTTTGCTAAAAGAAAACGAAACGAAAAAGAAAAAATAAATATCATTCTGTGTACCTAAAAAATTGATGAATAATACACTTTCACAGATGTTCTTAAATCTAAATTAGCCGTCGAAACCAGACATTAGTCCAGAATACCAAGGAGTTTAGAATCAAATTTCCTGGCGTAATTATGCAGCCGCACTATGTATATGCAATTATCGGACGAATTTCAAATGAACGTCGCATATTAAAGAGGGCAGAGAACATTTGTAGGACGAAAATTGAGGAAACAGAACAGGAAATGAAAGCTTGAGTAACATGGACTCATTTGGAGTCCTTTATTTGCTACAAAGAATCCGATTTTACAATTAAGGCATTCAGACTATATAACAATATTGTAAATTATCGTACTATTATAAAATGCAAATTCTTGTTACAATTTTGTTATGAAGTAGAAATATGTCATGATATTTGCAACTTTATTATTAAAAAATATTGGAGACAATGCATTTTTAAAGATCTATGAGACAGCTATTCTCTGATCAAAGCATAGCATATTATATTTGCATAATCTTGCTTTTAATACTTATGTGACAATATGCTCTTTATTTATTGGCGGTATGATATAATTCTCAGTACATCTATTATAATCATAAAAATATTTAACATAATGTACTTATTAGTTAGCGTAAGTTTTACAAATTTATCAAAATTAGTTCCCTGTCGATACCCGAATTGATAGATCAGTGGACTGAACAGAAATCTGATATACCTGCGATTTATTGATAAGAATAAGTATTAAGGAATTTAGATTTTTAAAATCACATAAAATTAAGGGGATATTATTGTTTCGAAATTTAATTTGCAGTGAATTTAAATTAAAGTTTCATCACAACTAATTGTAAGAATTCTTAACATTTATAAGTCAATCGAACGAATGAATTTATGGCAAAATAACAAAGGCATACCTCAAAATAGGAAACTAATACTAGTAAATTAGAACTTTTTAAATCTTTTCTACTTCTCTAGAACTTTTAGAATCTTTCTATTAACAAATGAATGTTTTAAAATGTTATAAAGAACATTTTGTCGCATCCCGAGTTAGGGAATTTAGAATTTCGAAACTGTAATTTATACTTTCCTCGCAGACAGATAGACATTAAGAAGAGTGTATATGATATGGATATGCAATTTCTATCTCAGCATTTTATATATATATCGAAAGAATAAATTAACAAACATTAAATGAAACTTGAATTGTAGAGATATGAGATAAAAGGGGAAATTATTTTCGTTATAATTATCTGAAAAGAATTGATTCAATAAGAAAATGATTTGTAAATATGAAAAGCGTCTTTGAAAAATGTAGCTTCATTCTTTCGATGCAGGCTATGTATGGTTTTTATACAACTTGAAAGATGTTTATAGGAGACAGTTGAATCCTGGGAGCAAGAAAGAGAACTTTCAACTTTAAAACATCTAGGAATTTCAACCTCTGGAATGGATTCTTTCAATTGGACAGCAACATACCAACACCCTTTCTTAAAAGAAAACAAAGGCATTTTTAATGAAAACAGGAAATCGATTGATTGTCTTCTGGTATAGAAGTCTGGTATTTCGAATAATTTATTTTTTACCTTATTTAGAGTAACATTAATAACAACAATCTGAAGAATTTCAATAGCAACAATCATGTGAATGGCTGGAGCGTTAAGAATGGGATGTCGGCGACAGCCCACAGTCTGTATACACTCCCTGAAGTTGCAAAATCATACCCAATAAAAAACATTTTGATTGATTAAATGTTAGACTTCCTAAATATATCGATTACTGTTGACATAATATACGTAGCACTACTTATACTTACATTAAAAAAAAATTCTTCAATTATTCCTGGTATTTCTGGAGTTTGTTGTTGATTTTTTTCTGGTTCCAAGTGTTGAATGTGGAATTCAAAAGGTGTCAGCTATTTTTATTTTTTTTACTTTCCCCAAAATAACAGATTCAGTTGCATTTTTCATCGATTCCAGATTCCGCCCTCTTCTAGCATCCTTTCTTTTTATTTGTCAAACCATTTCTGTTAATCTGAAAAAAATAGTGTGACTCAGAAAAAATGGGTTCAGATTAATTACTATTATATCATGACACACAGAAAAAAACCCGTCTTTCTGAACATTTAGTATGAATTTAGTATTTTCCGAATATTATTCTAACCGAAGATTTAGTACGTAAATCTATCTCTAATTACACTTTTTACCAGAATATATGAAGTTCAAATAATCAAATATAAGTTAATTTTATTTAGCACCTAATTATAAGGATACATATAAACTATTCAAGAGGAAATATATCATTTCACAATTTAAACTACTCAGTTAAAATTACTTTTTTTTTTTTTTTTTTTTGCTCATAAGATTTTTCTGTACTTCTAACAATAGCATCAACGTTATGATCAGATCAACAATCCTATATTGTTCCAATGTCCGGTATTCTGAAAAAATTATAGAAATGACAAAATTATTGCAGATAATCGAACAGTTTTTAATGCCATCAAAATGTTGCATATTTTTGCTATTTAATATAATTAATACCCGGATATGATCTCCTTCTAATTAATTTTGTTATATTTTCATCTTTTTAAATAAACAAGCTTTTAAGTATTCATGGACAAATTTTTCTGAATATAATTCATTAGTACTGGATAATTAAACAAGAGCATGAATATGCATCCAGCTTTCAAAACAATAATCATATCTAATAACATCTTTTAGGACTGCTAGGAAAATAGGAGAAATCGTTGTATTCTTCACGTTATCTTCGTTGTGTGTTGTCTTCAAAATTTTTTGAAATATGTTAATAGAATTGATGCTCCCAATATTTTAAGGAATAAATCTTTATTATCAAGGGCTTAAAGTAAAAGTATATAGAAGCGCTTTATATTAAAAAATATGCATTTTTATACACTTTTATTGGAATTATTTCCAGTTTGTGAGAACGGAAGTTTATAATCGAATGTTGTTGTTGTTGTTTCTTATGGCACTTGACACGGACAAGCCCGCTGTTCAAAGACAGCAGATTTAAGCCTAAGGGGGAGCGCCTCTTGTTTTTATCGTAGAGCCAACTTGGGCCAAGAGTACGACTTGGCTAATCACGCATCATTCATTCGCTTACACAACCCCTTTTTACAGGAGGGCACATACACATATCTCACAGATAGAGCAGGAAGAACAACCATACCCAAACCGAGACTAGCCCAGATCACGAGAAAGATGCGCTACCCCTACGCCAGGATGTCGGCATAATCGAATGTTCATATATTTAGTGATTTCCTATAGTTTTGAAATAAATACACTTGTATATTATTAGTTATAATGCACTATTTTAATATTTTTAAAATTTTAATTTCATTTAATTAGATTATTTAATTTAATCCCATATGAATGACACAAAATATACGTATGATGAAAAAAAATATGATTCCATGTTTCATTACATTTATTAAATGAATTACAAATTAAAGACAAAAAAGTAGAAAAGAATCTTCATTTTTATAAAATAAAAATGTGTTTTTAAAACTGTTTTATTACATTTATTTCATTTCTAAAATAGATATAGTGAAAGAAGATTTCAATTTAGTAAAGAGCACAAGAAATACTCTTTTAACTAAAATGTTGATTTCTTTTATTTTAACTTCTTTCTTTTTCTTAGATTTTAATTTAATTTAATTTAATTAATATTTTTATGAAAAATACAAGTAAGTTTTCTTATCTAAAATTTTTATTTGGGTTGGACCGCCGCCAGGGAATAAAAACGTAATTAAATTCATCGATTAACTGATAATTATGTTTTGATAATATTAAAATAGCGTTCTACTATTGAAAATTCACATAAGTACATTGTTTGAAAAATCTAGCAATTCAAGAAGGAAAGGAAAATATGATTGATAGATTCGAACTTTAGGGCTTAAAAATGTAATTTTGTAACCATTTTTTAATGAGCTGATGTACTAGAATTTTAAAATTTAGTACACTTTTGTGTTCTCGATAACAATATATTAATTTAATAATTTTTGAAACTTTCATCACAGCTAATCGATTGATTTAATGAAATTTTCGTTCCATATCAATGGAACCCCCTGACAGTAAATTTTTGAAATAATTTACTACAAGATTCCTTGAAGTTTATGATAAAGAATTCTAATTATTAATATTCATTATCATAGATTCATAATAAGGAATTACAAAATAACAAATTATAATAACGAAAATTTAAAAAATAATTTTAATTATTCGTTTTTCGTACACTAAGGAAAGGGTGCTTTTAAAAGCAAGTTTGAATAAATTTACAAAGAGTAGCATTTTCTGAGAAAAAAAATTGTCTGTTAGCACTGTTATTGCAAGTTCATCAGAACCCACATTGTTTTCAAAATTAAAAAAAAAATTGCTTTGTCACTTGAATAAGTTTAATAATCCAATAAAACATTTTGAAAAAAAATAAATTATTATTCTAACATGCTATAAACACTCTTGCGAAAGCGAAGTCTATTAAGAGAAAATCATTCGAAATATACAATTATTATATCAATGCTCCCTATTTTGTGATTTTGTGATCAACTTTTGTTTTCATATCTAAAATAATTGAAATTATTACTTACAAATATAGCTCTCAGAATGGCACTAATTATTTTTACATATTAAATAAATTCTGAGTAGTGAACTTTTAAAAAACATAGTCAAGTTTTTAATACATAATAGAAATTTAATAACCGAGACATGTCTTTTCCCTGGTGATTTTTAAGAAAATATACGAAGAGAAATTGAACATAAAAAGCGGAATTTTTAGACTTTGCTACTGTAGGCATTATGGATATATATTCGACATATTTCGTTTCTAAAGGATGTCAGATGACATCTAAATGTCAGATGACGTATAGACTATTTGTTAACATCTATTTTGATTCATCTTACGGATAAATTCTTCGAAAAATGTAATATCTTCATGATTTCTATTAGACAAAAAGATTAATTATCGTTTTTTATTATTAATATTAAGGAATTTTCAAATAATGTTGCTTAAAGACATGACAATAATATTATATATGGATTTAAGTTTTACGGAACAATTTCTTCATTCTTTTTTCTTTTCCATTTAATGTTAACTATTTTAAACCATATATGATAGAATAGTAGAATCAAAATAAAATCACAGTTTATTCATTATTATAAGTTTTGCTCTTATTATTTTATATGAAAAGTATATACAAAAATAAATGCGTAAATAACAAAATGCGAATTCGACTAATCCATATACCAAATCAAGTAAGACTTCCTGTCTCCTTCTTTATAATTATACAAAATATATTTTTACAATTTTATTAATTGTTTTACACTATCCCATAAAAAAATCAAATCTAAAAAATGTGAAAATTTGTTGTATTTATAAATTCAGAAACTTTTGGGTAGAAATTTTTACTTGTATAAACATCCATAAACAACTGGTTTTGATTACATTATTATTATTACTTTTTTTTGCTTATTTTTTTGTGGAACTTCTTCATATACTACCAATTTTTTCCAAGAATATGGAAATACTTTCTAAAATGTTCCTTGCACAATTGCTTTAGTACTAGAATTACTCAAAATAGTTTATATTCATTGTATTTCACTTCGTTTCTTCAAATGTTTAAGAGACTAAGTAATAATGTGACATGCTTTTCCGCCCATCACACCATACTTTTTTTCTCATCCTTTTAACATTAACCAAAAATAAATGGGCATAAGCAAAAAGAAAACTTGACCTATTTTAAATAACATTTTTTCCAGTATTCTTTATCTCTTTAAATCATTTGTATAGCTTCCTCTTAATTCCTTATTTTCTTTCATTATTAAAGTTATGGCAAACGAAAAGTTAAAGGCATTATTCTTATTCTTAATCGAACATAATATAATTATCCTTTCATACCATAAAAATTTCATAACGATGTTAGGAATGCATTCTTTCTTTATATGATTTTAAATGCATAAGTATTTATTCATTTAAATACAATATTGTTCATGTAAGCTTATTTAATTTAATTGGTTTCATTTCTCTGCTGAAACATATCAACAAAAATCAAAAAATTTTTAGAGAATTTTAAGGACATAAATAACTATATATAATATTTTTTTTATCTATGTATAATATAGGTGGTTCTAAATTTTTCTAAATTTAATGAAAATAAATTAAATTAAAATATTATAAATTACATAAATAAAAAAACCACATTTCAAGTTCTAACCTAAAGGGATTGGATGCATTATTTCGATTTTACCTTATTCATAAGACATTTCTTATCTATAATTAAAAACTCCAAACACAGCCGCATTGCATGATAAAGCTAAAACAAAGAATTACTTTATTTTAAAATGACAGGTGAAAACAAACTTGCCTTCAAAATAAAACTCGCTTGCCTCACTTTTTAATAGTCTTTTTATGTACTTTCCTTTTTCCTTCAAAGTACGAGATTTATTTTCAAGACAATGAAATCCTATTATGTCACGGTGAGTTAAAATGTAGTTAATTAATCTTCACATCTGGTGTATATCATTATTTAAAAAAAAATGCTCTGAAGGTCTTTTCATTTCATTATCATCAGATTAATTTTAAATATTGCATTAAGGAAATAGATTGAAATTTTTCAAGCATATTAATTGCAAGTAAACAGAATTCTTATGTTTCTCACTTAGAAAGAACATTTTTCGTAAAAAAAAAATTATAAGATATTTTGTTTACGTAACATATTAATATTCATTTATATAAAGAGAAGTAAAAACTATTATCAATTCACATGCTATCGAAAAAATAGTAATATCATATATATTACAGTATAAACAGTAAAATTATTAGCACTTACTTGTTTAAAATAAAATAAAAAAATATATTCAAAATGTTTATTTAAAGAGTAATTGTTTAAAATGAAAATAACATCTTATTATTAATGCCTAAGATAGCGACATTACAAAGTTAACACTTTTATTTCTTCCTAGCTTTTTTATAAATCTGTATACTGATCTTACTATTATCAATGAAAAAGGAAATTATGAATTATATGTTGATATTTATTAATAATATACTATTTCATACTTTCCACGGAATATATTTAAATTAAATCATGGAAACTGATGAATACGAAATTAGTTAAAATAGCATATGTCAGTTGAAAATCAACTTTCCATTATAAAGAGATTTTCTTCTGAGTATTTATTGTTGATTATATGAAATATTTCTATTTGAAATAAAACTCTGTAAAAACATTTTCCTATTTCCATTCAAGATTTAAAACTCTTTATATAAAATTATTGTTTATTCAAAGATGCTTGTGTGCCTTGAAAACTCAACCTTGAAATAAAGAATACGAAGTTTCTTCAAACATTGCAAGTTCAGATAGAATATATAGAAATTCAGATAGATAAATACTTTAAGAATTTATGTTATGTTTAAATATTCCTTAATAGTAGTAGAAAAATACTTGTTTTTTCTTCTTAGTCATCGACTTGTAAAAAAGAGCTTGAACTTCTCTTCTGAACCATAAAATGATCGTTTATAGAATAATGCTATATCATTGCAATTTGCATTTTTTAACTCGCCACGTTTGATTATGACAATTTCTTAGAAAATGTTTAGTTGTGGAGTTTTATTTTGTTTATATAGATTTCAGAGTTCGTCGAGTGTTTCGTGATAACTCTCATAATGACAAAAAAAAATCATTTATGAATTTCCATCGGGAAAAGTTCAAAAGCGTGCATCTCAATAATTTCTTTTTGAATTAAAGGAATTTCTTCTTATTCAAGGCCAGCCCATATTATAATGCTCAGTCTCCACTGTCATTGGATTAAGTTCTTTAAACATGTCCATGGTCACTGTTTTTCTTTTAAATGTAAGTTTTCCGTTTATTAACATTAATTTCTAGACAATAATTTTATTTCTATTAATCTATTAATTTTATTTCTGAATTCTAACCATTATTAATCTGAAATTAAAATTATAAAAAAAATATTTTCTGTTTGAAATATTGGTATGTATGGCATGATGAAGGGCACTATGTCTTAACTAAACCAAATTGATTCGCTATTCAGCTGTTCATTTTTAATTGAAGAAACAAACCCTTTTTTTTATTGATGGACTGATTCATATCTGATTATAGGTAAATTATATTTTTACGGATATTTATTCATTCTGTTGTAGAAATAATGAGTATGGAATATAGATTTTTGGCATTCTTTACATTTCATTTGACAAAACATTTTATTTGGTGACACTCAGAAATGTAGGAAAGGTTCTAATATAGTTCCTTGCATAGAAAGGTTCACATATGTATATAACTACAAACACTGAATATGGTTAATAATTTTCTTTTTTCCATCAACATTTTACTTCATAACAGTAATTTTATTTTTAGCTAAAATCCCACCATTGCTTAGAATTATTGAGTGTATTTCATCACAATCTATGGATGACATAGATAGTAACTACACATACACCATGATGCTCATATTTACATCAAGATTTCTTCGATTCACAATCAAAAACATTAAATTACATAACAAAGTTAATTTATATTTTAATTCATTAAACACAAAATGAATTGAGTTTCATATATTTTCAGCATTTAGATGAATATTTTGTGAAAGTGTTATCGAATGTTTGCGTAAATTTTCAAACGAAATGGATGTAAAAACGAAATGAAATCATCAAAATTGACGAAGAACGAACTGAAAGAAGAATTTTTCCAAGACTTTCTTGGATTAGGTTTCACCAGGAAAAAAATGAGGTATAATATCTTTTGCGTAACAGAAGAACTGAAAAATTACGTCATATGAAGGAAAAACTGTCGTAAAAAGTATCTTTTGTTAGATATACAAGTGAATAATGCTATACTCAAGGTGAACTATCAAACGTAGAAGTTTTTCTCGAAAACTTTACTATCTTGAGTGCCTCAAATTTCTCTAGAAGTTTCCAAAGAAAAAAGCAGCCGTGTAAATGGCTCCACATAAAAAATAAAAAAAAAAATTCTTTTCATCAATTTTTTTCCTTCTTTTTCATAAAAAAAATGTAAGAGTTCACCCAAAACTATTCCTTAGCAACTTTTTTTTATTTATTAAGGATATCTAAAAATATTCAAAATAAATGACGAATACAAAGACAATTACTTCAGGTGTTTTAAGCAAATACTGTTAATTATCAGAGTGCTAATATAATTAGTTATATTATGTTACATTAGTTAGATAATTAAAAGTGAAAGAATTATAAACAAACATTTTTTGACTAAAAAATTAATTATTAAATCGTACGTATTTTAATGTATTTAAATAAAACATTACAAATTGGATGAATTTATTTAAAACCAAGTAATTTACAGTTATCAAAAATCCTTTAAACCAATTATAATTATGAAAGTTTCAAAGCTTGAGCATTTAGAAATTTCTGTCAAATAATACATTTGCAACATTTGATATGACGATATATATGCAAAAAAAAAAACTGAGATTGAAGTAATTGAAACGAAATTTAGAGTTTTATTTTAATGAAATCAGAAAAAAAAAATTTCAAATATAGCTAAAAAAATAAAGAAAAATGAAGGAACACTCTTCTAAATATACGAGGAAAAAAATCCCTAAATATTTTGTTTTTCTGTTGTAAAAAAATAAACACAATGAAATTCTTTTACCAATTATCTTCTTTTCTATTTCTAAGGCCATAAATGACTTAAAAAAACATAGTTACATTGAAATATTTTGAGAGCATTTTATAAAAAGAAGGGACGTTTCTCAATCAATGTATAAAGAAAATAGCTCATAAAAAAGAGAGCGACTGTCTATTTTTTGCAGTAACTCTCTTTTACGCAATGTATGAGGCTAAAAAAGAGAGAGAACAAATTGCTTTAGGTTTTTAAAGCAGATATTAGAGAACTTTAGATTTATACAAAATATAAATCATTTACTACATAAAAGAATGTTTTTAAATGTTCATTTTAAACAGGGAACTTTAACAGTAAATAGAAAGTTTTCAACAAATGGAAAATTTTGATATTATAAAACTTTAGACAGGAAATATGGTATCATTTAAAAACCAAGAATAAAATCATTTCTGCTTGAAAAAAACAACATTTACTTAATAAATAATTTTATTCATCCCATGAGCTATTAATAAATTATCTTAGTACATATATTCGTTATAATCTAACCTCTATTATTTTCCGGAAGCAATTTCGAAAATCAGTCTTTTTTAGAAAGTAAGATAAATTTAACGATATCTATGAACTCATATTGTATTTTGCTTAGTATTATACTGAAAAGAAGACATCAATATTTTCATTTCAGTGCCATGAAATTGAATCTGAAACAAGACAAGTCAGAAATGATATAGGAAGAAATTTTTTTATAAAAGAAAGGAAAGTTAATCATTAACTTGAACAGATGCTTACAAACATTTAAGATAAATCCTGTCTGTAAAGAACGGTGATTTATTTATCACTGTTGTAAGAAAAACTTGTAAAGAATTGCTTGGAAAAAACTTTTATCACTGCATTTCTGCCAAGAAAATATAACACTAGGCATTTGTTCGAGACACCTTGAGAAATACGTACTAAAAACAGATATTTTCAAAAATAACAAAGTTTTCTTCTGTATTAAAAATTTCGTTTTGTCACAATTATAATAATATATATTATTGCATTTAAGTTAAACGTAATTTGTCTTCCTGTTGTTGGATTTGGTAACAATAAACAACTCTAAAGGTGAATGAAATTTATTTATATAGAATTAAGATATATGCGAGCTTGTAGAATTCTCTTAAATTTTGAACGAAATGCATTTAAAGGAAGTTTGACTGGTTGTCTGTCCGAGTACAAATGAACTCGGTAACTACAAAACGTAAAGATCTAGAACGACAAAGCTTAATTAGGTACACATGTTTAACATCTAAAATATAGATTCTTATGAAATGTTAAATGAAATCATCAAAGGGTTGGCCGTCTATCGGTCCGTACATTTGCATGCATGGAAACGAAATAGCTCATAAAAGCAATTACTTAATTCTGTGATATTCAGTATACGATCTTCTAAGTACAACTGTAGTTCCGTTCAAATTTTGATTTCAATCGGGAAATAGGTGCCCAAAAATTTCTCCCAACAGATTAAGTAAAAAATATCTATTTATGCCAACAATTTATATTTAGCAACCATTGTTTGCTAACGTCATATAAGGCATTCGCGCTCTAACCCAAGTTACACAATTATATGTTGGAAATAGGGGTTTTAGATTATTTTATTGAAAAGTATGCGAGAAAGTTCTGGGGAGATCTCTCAAGCTGGTTTAAAAAATATATTAAGAAACTCTTGTCTTTTCAAAACACATCCGCGATGTGAGCACACAGATTCTCGCCCGTTCCCACTAGCAGTCCCAATTAATGAATAAAGAATGTTATACGCTAACTATTTATTGTTGAATAATAATAGCGTATTGAAATATATGCTATCTAATTATTATTGCCCAAATACACTTAACTTTCGCAATCTTTCATTAGAGCAATGAAATATCGCCTGCTCAATTCACTTTAAGGGAATTAATATCCTTTAGTATGCACACAGGATTTTCCGCTTCTAGATTCTTCAGTAAATTGAATTTTATTATGTCTGATCAACCTGTAAATTCAATCGCAACGTTTTCGAATTATTGAATTATTATTTATATTTCTATCCAATTAATATTCTTACAATAAAATTCCCCAAACTATCTTCGCGATGGCATGGTGGAAATTTTGGCGAACCTGATTTCATCGAGGATTCATTATGTGGGTTGGCCTGGTGTACTTTAAATCTGTTTGCCAAAATCAAACGATTTCACGTTGGTGTGGAAATAAAATTTGGAAGAAGGTGGTTGTGGCTGTGACGTCATTTCTATCATATTATCCTGCTTCTAAATTCCGAGGAAAGTCCTAAATTAATATTCGGGTTACTTCAGAATGGGCCAGATTTGTTGGAAAATAAAAAATATTTGAATATGCATTATTATATCATATTTTAATTTCCTTACTAAATGTTACATTAAAGTAGGGGTATTTCTATTTTAAAATCTTATGTCTAAACTTGCATCAGAGAACACAGACCTGAGAAAAAATGCCTTTTATCGCTTTTTTCAGAAAATATTCTTTTTCGAATCAGCATATACAAATACTCAACTCACTTCCAATAATTTTAAGATTTATTATTATTTTTATTCCTTTTTCATTTTTAAGTTTTCTATAGCAGCCTAAAATTCAAAGTCTCATACATTTACCTAAAATTCAGAATCTTCTTTTTAGTTGTGAGTACTTTTTAAACGGCAAATTTCAGAAAAGTAAAGAAGGTAGAAAACGCGCGCATAGGTAATCACTCATATTTATCACTCGGTTGTTTTTATTGTTCTGTTTCGCCATTTACCGTAAGATGTGTTCAACAATAACTCAAACATCTTGTTAGGAGAACTGTATTTAAGTACTAACAAACAAGTAAAAGCATTGATATATTGAACCACGAATAAACATCAACTCATCATAATATTTGTTGAAGGGCATTAAAAAATCTCTCTTTTTTTAATATTCAATTTTAAAATAATATTTATAGCGAGAAGTTCGCAGAAACGAAAGATTTGACATGAATTATATTATTTGTTTCCAGAATGTTGGTACTTTATTTCTCATTCATCAAAAACAGATAAAAACACAAGATAGGAAAAAAAAGTTTTATTTAGTTTTTAGTTCTTCAAATAATAATAGCAGACCGAATCGCATTCAGATATTTCCTTCTACTAAAGTACCATCAGCCCGTTTTCAAAATGTTTTTCCATTTTAAGAATTATGTTGATTTTTTATATATTTATTGCTTTCGTTTTTTTCCAAGTGTAAAAAAATATTTTTAAAATTATTTCAGAAAAGGTGATAAAAAGCTGAATTAAGGATATTATAATTAGCCTATGTACTGCTCTCCTTACAAAATAAGCAAAAATTAACACATGCATTTTTCGAAGAAGTCTTTTTCTTAAAACTTATTTTAGTCCAGTAATATTAAATGGTAAAAAAGAATTACAACATTCTGCGAGTAAATCACCCATTTTCTGAATGGACAGATGAGGATTATATCTGGAAGAAATAATACAGTCATGAACAATACTGCGAGCTATATTTCTACCTCCAATAGGCCAATACATCTGTCTAGTTAAATGTAGTAAAATTTGTCTCCAACATGACAATTTTTTAGATGAATACTTTGTATAATTAATTTAGTAAGTATATGAGTTTTAGGTAAAATAATAGAAAATTTTAAATGAAATGGTATGTCGGCATTTCTAAGTCTGTCGCCTACTCTAATTACATTAGAACCTTCTTCTATAAAAGGGGATAAACTTTTTAATTTACTAGAAGGGTTTACCTATTTACCACTTGCTAAATTTTTGAAGAGATCAGCAAGAATATTTTGCTGTACAAGCGAAATTTATTTAAATTCTGATCCTCTATTTCCTTTGAGGAGAGTGATCCCTTCATCTTCTTGTTTCTGCAGTTTCTTAGAAATCTAAGGAGAAAATTTAAAATACGTATAAATTTATCATACTTATTATTAATTTTGAAAAAGTTAGTAAGAAAATCTGAATTTAAAGTCACAAAGGTGTGAGTGGTATTGTCCTTGAGTTTCAATAAAAATTGACAATCTTAAGAAGAATCAATCATTTGTTGGTCAGCAGAGTTGGGGGATAATCCACCATAAGTAGTTATCAATCAATTGTTCTGGAGTCCTCTTGATATCACATCTGTGGAATTTAAACTGGAGGAAACATGCTGCCAATCGTTGTTCTGCGTCAATTGTTGTATCTTCCCATTCTATTTGCAACAAATGTCTTGAGATTTTGTGATGGTGTTTTAATCAGGTTCGGGAAACAGTAGAATCTGTGTATATCACTGTACTATCAGTTTGGGGATGCAAAGTTTTTTCAACCTTGAACTTCAGTTGAGCGGCGAGATGGCATCCACAAAGTTCCAATCTGGGAATAGAGACAGTCTTTAAAGGGAGACTCCAGAATGACATTGATGCATTGTAGGTAAATAACTGCTACATATGCTACTTCACTGGCATCTGAGAAACAATAAAGAATTAATTTTACAGCAATTTCATTTAAAATCCATCTTGGGGAATCTTTACAAGCTCAAGAGTCTTAAGGGATTGAACTAAACGATTCCACTCTTTACCAATGACTAAAGGAAGGGGGTCGTCAAAGGGAAGTTTTTGCAGCCACAATTTTTGGAGAAAAATCTTCATTTTACAGATAACCGATCCGAGCAGTCCCAAGGGGATATAGAGTCTGGCAATGGCTGAGAGCAAGGCTCGTTTTCCAAGCTTAGATTCATTTTCATACTTGACTGTGAATATGAATAAATCATCAAAAGGCTTCCAATACATGCCAAGAGTCTTTGAGACATGCTCATCAATGGGAAAAGTGTTTTCAGGATTAGAAGTCAAAAAACTATTTAAAAGTTCCTGTGAGTTTGAAGTCCATTTATGTAAGGACATTCCCGCTTTTGCTAACATATTTATCAACTGTTATTGTAGAATTTGTGCGTTTTAGATATCCGGGGCGCATGTAATCCCATAGTTCATGTAACGGTCCTGTAAAACCATTTCCAATGCTATCGGAAAGTCCGACGCTTCATCTAAAGCTAATTGTTTAATAATGCGTATGTGAAGATGAGGGACACATGAAGTACCATATTTCACAGTTTTTAATTTAAATGTTACTTCTTGATGAGAGTTTTCATCGAACCATAAAATGTGTAAATAGTCTCTTTGATGCGGCACAACTAAAATCTGACTATACATCTTTTGAATGTCAAATGTAAAGGCAAATTTGTGTGTCCTGAACCTTAATATTAATTCAAAAATGTCCTCAATAACATCACTTTTACACAATAAATCATTTAATGAAACTCCATTAGTTTTTAAACATTTTTAACATATTATAAATATAGTAGAAAATTAAGTACCGCTTTAGTTAAATGAAGTTTAGTTGGTGATGATCACAGTTTAAAGGCATTTCACCTTTAATTCACACAAAAAGCATGCTTCGAAGTTACATTATCAGTAATAGTAATTAATAAAAAATCATTAAACTTAAGAAAATATATCAAATTAAAAATTTATTAAATATAAAATGTTCCTTATATTTAAATATGTCAGCAACAAAATATGAGTCTATGAAAAGTTTCCAAATTTTCTGAAATTAGTTTTGTAAGGAATGTTTCGAACAAAAATGACGAAAAGCGTATTCAGCGTTCTTTATATTAAAGAAAGAAAAAGAAAAAAAAGGGGGATCCATTTAAGTGCGTTTGTAATCGGCTCATTAACGAATATATCTGGGGAAGAAGAAAAGGAAAGCTAGTTTGCAGTTCTAACCGAAAATGCAGTTCAAGAACTATCAGTAAATCAATGATCTGGAGCCACCTCCTGCATCAATTATCATGGACAGACAATTAGGCAAAGAAATTCGCATGATTAGTTTAAATATAAACTCAATTAATTGAAATACCTCTTGGTCATTAAGAACAATCAATTAAAGTATAAACTGATTTTCTCTTGAAATGTAAATGCATAGGTAATTACGATTTCTTTTTATCTAAGCAGAAAATCATCAGCACAATTTTCATGAAAATGAATTTGGCCTTTAAAAAGAAACAGTGCAAAGTGACCATAAAAAATCATTTTTAACTAATTAGTAAAATCTTCACAATTTTTATGGAATTATGTTACTTTGTTGTAGACTAAATTTAATCTGGTGTTAAGACATATACAGGAAATACGCTATAAATTAAAATGTTCATCTCTTCTTATTATGTCTTCATTTAATGCATTTTTATTATTGAATCAAATTCCATTTCAAGAAATACAAAAGTTACCCAATTTTGCTTCTGTGATTTTTTTTCAGTTTTATTCATTTTTAAATCAAGTTAAGTCCAGTACGTTTTTGATAGGTTCTTGTAAATGTTTTATGCTATACAATATTTCTTTTGAATTTTGTAAGATCATTATCAATTACTTTTAATGTCATTTATAAAAAGACGAAATCATCTGGGGAAATTTTATAATTGTGACGAAAGCTTACGTTCCTCTCAGTAAGCAGATTGGTCTTTTTGATTTTTTGTATTAAACACTCTTCTTCAGAATTCTTCAAATATAGACGGCAATTGCATCAAACGACTTTTAAAACACTGTTAGCCTTTATAATTTTTGTTTTACATTTCTCTACAGTAAAATGAATAAGGATTAATTACAGTAAATATGTCTTTATCTTATACTTGACTCATTATAATGCCTTTAATATATCTTGTGCCATAACTCACCAAGATATTTCCATGGTTCAGACAATCACAAAAGCATATGAGAGAAAAAACGATTAATAATTTAAATATATATAAAATTATTTTCCTGAAAAGCTAATCGAGATATTATTTCATAAAACTTAATTCTGATTGGCTGAATGTATGTAAAATTTTAACGAACGATTTTAATTCAACAAAGAATTATTAGTTACTTGAAATTTGTTAAAATACACATATAGCAACCAAATGTTTGCCCTATTCATTAAAAAACAATAATTCATTTTAAAATTATTAAAATATTACAAATGCTCTGATCGCAGTTGGTCTTTATCCGAATTATTTAAGGAATTAGAATTTAATTTTCAGGTGTACTGTAAGATATCTTTCAGAAAAAAAACTGATTAGCAAATAGAATTTAGTAAATTTTCAAATATTTTTAAATATTTGTTCGTAATATTGCATCATTCACGAATAAATTAAATTTAAATGAATTGAAATTGATATTTTAGAGTCGAATATATCATTGTCATTTTATTTAGAAAAATAAGATTGCATTTATAAAAATTCAAAGAAGCATGGTTTATTTTCAAAATAAAAATGTTTTGTTTTAGCTGCCTTTTATTGAAGGACATTATTAATGAAATATTTCTCAACTTTGATCAGTTAATATTTTCGAGAGCCAAGAGAAAATCGGCGACTGAGGAAAATTCAAAGTTTTTTTCTCTCCTCAAAATATTTCAGCAAAAATCATTCTCCATCCTTCCGAAAATTCTTTCAAGAAACCTTAAAGAAGAACAGTCACTCGAGTGCTTCCTCTTTAGCATATAAATGGAAAAGTGTTGGAACTTGAACTCAGAGAATTTAACGATGAAATATTGCCCTATATGAAAACCGATGCTAGAAGATTAATTTTTTTTTTATCATTAATGCAAAATGTTTCGTAAAAAGAAGAAAAATTCATCTTCAAATATCGGAATACCAGAAAAAAAATGTTTGGGTCTCGGTTTCAAGTGTCAAAACTGTCTGCCTAAAAAAAACAGTAAAATTCTTTTTGGAGAAAGGATCGCTGCCTTCAACACGTGGAAAGAGATTTTATATGTCCAGTAATGAGAAATATGTTTGCTAATAGACTGAAACTTGTAATATCGAGACAAATTAACCAAAAAGTATAAGTATTTTTCGTGTGGTGTTACTGCATTTTATACTATCTAACTTAAGATTTAAAAAAAACATTTTATTATTTGCATGTCTACTATGGATGAAATTTTAATATTCCAGTAATTGACACACTGGAGTCATTCAGATCTCCTTTGAATTTACAATTTTCCAATTTTGATTTTACAATTTCAGATCCCCTAGAATTTACAATTTTTGAAATAATGTAATCTTTAAGCGCTCACTGATTTTAAAATCGAAGAACTTTAAAATAATGTAATACTTCAAAACCACTAAGCATGAATGTAAATGGGAATGAACGCTTATGCAGTTAAAACTCTTATAGCAATGGTTCGCAATTAACCAGTCAAATAGATACCGAAGCTAGCGTTTTCTGTTATATTAAGCATTTGCTTTGGATTTGGATTATCCTTTATGGATTGGCTTACTTTTCCCGTAATCGATTCAGAGTAGTTTGTCAATGTTAATGTACTGAGCTGAAGATGTGTTGAGTGTGTAGGAGTATTAATAATGAAAATCCGTTATAAAAAGAATTCGGTCGAATTTCAAAATATTATAATTATATTATTGGCCTATTATTTTAAGAAAGACTGCTTCTCTTTGACATTTTTATCTGTTTTTTTTATTAGCTAAATAATATTCTTAATTAGTACAGGTTCAATAACTAATATTCCTCATAAATGCAATTCCCCTTTCATAGATAAGACACTTTGACAAAAGCGTGGCATGGAAGAAATGAATTAACACTGCTATTGTTCTCATCATATAAACCACTTAACCATATCATTTAACCACTGCTAAAGTTAAAGCCCTTCTTCTTAAAGCAGTTCTCCTGTTACTGACATCTCCTACCCCACAATTTTATTTTATTCAGATAGAATTTCCAAATTTTAAGTTCCTTTCCACTTTTCTCTCATTATAAAATTTAAAATAAGATGTGTAATATAAAAAGCAAATATTAGACGCCATTTTCTCAGCGATTTTTTGTGCATCTAATGCAAAAACAGTTAGGAGTTCGTTTCTTTTCAATTTAATTGGCTTTTATGCTTTTATTTATTGACTTTTATGCAATGATAAGAAACCCATTAAAATTGGTTGTTTTATTATAATAGGTAATATTCATATGCATAAATTCATTTCTATTTTCATAATGTAAAAAATAATTCTATAAAATAGCTTTTTAAAGAAAATTATATTATGTTATTCTTTATTAAATTTTGTAGTTACGTGGCTGTTCCCCAGAATTCTTTACAATCAATACTTCATTTTATCTATACAATTTATATCTACAGGAAAATGCAAAGTTTAGTGAAAGAAATAATTTAATTATACCTCAATTTTTTCTCTAACTCATGGTGATGTGATAAGCTGCAGCAATTTTTGAATTTAATCAAATCGTTGAACCAAGAAATTATAAAGTATGCGTTGAACGCTTTTGATTTGCAAATAATAATAGTTTTTGGAGTCGCTGTGTGACTTTCTCTTCTCAAATATGGAAATCTATCATTCGCACAATATCAACATATTTATAATTTTAATGAAACTGCATTTTCTATAATGGAAATGGGTACTTATATAAAGGAATTATAATTGAATATTTGTTGCTTTAATATATAGTTATTTACATGCAAAACATTTTACTATCAGCCAAAGTTATAAAACTTTTATGATACGATAATAAATATCATAGTATAAATTAATTTTATATTCATTGTAAAAAAGTATAAAAAGTCCGATAATAAAGAGAAATTAAACTAAGAATGTTTCACTTTCAAAACTTTGAATATTTGAATATGGTGTTAAATATTATAATCAATTCATATAAAAGCAAGATTTATGTAGCGAGAATTCACATCAATTAACGAAGTAGATTTAAAGTATTTTTTTTTCCTAAAAGACTAAAATATTTTTGAGCTATGATCTTACTCTAACAAATAAATTTTTAGTGCTTTTTTCAAAGTTTTCATGCTAATTCTCTATATAAAATATGTGGTGCCCTCTCTTCTTTCTGAGAGATTCAACTACTCTTTGGGAAGCTATTTCATAACTCGGAGTCAAGTTTCGATAAAAGGACCTTTAAGGCCACCGCAGAGTAAATTAGTATTAGTCTTGCCCAGAATAATGCTGGTACAGTAAAATCAAAAAAAAAAATTATAAGCAGTAAAAAAAAAAAAAAAATTGTACCAAACGGTAATACTCAAGTCATTAATTTTTAGTTAATACTTTATTAGTTTATGAATGGTAATGTCTAGTTCTTTTGTTAGTTCATATATTGTTGTTCATGTTGTCTTTTTTCAGAATTTTACTTTTTATCTATCATTAAAATTAGAATCCGTTTTATTATTATTATACTGCATTAAGAAGAAGTACTTTTAAAAGCGTATTAAAAATATAATTTCAACGAAGAAAAAAATAAAAGTATGCACTTGTTCGACAACCTTAAGATTAATGTTATATTTTTTGCTCGGGCAAATTGTTTTGGTCTTCTAGTAATTCTAGAGTATAAATTTTTTTGATAATTAAAATGATCAGTTTACTTGTTTGAAAGATGCACAAATTATTGGATACATCATTTTTCCTAAACTATAAAATAGATGCCTTGATTTTCTTTCCAATAGTTTAAAATTTAATTTCAAAGTAAATTTGTTTCGTCAATATCAAGATAAGAAATAAATTGAGGCATTACGTATAAAAAACAGATTAATTTCTACTTCTGAAAAATAATCTAATTGCACAAAATTTTGAATTTTTTTAATGCGGCTTATTTTTTAATATATTTTATCTTAATATAATAGATTTTAATGTATTCTTAACTAGAGATATTTGATGTAGCTATATATATATTTTTTAAAATAAAGTAGTTATTCCTCCATATATTATATGGTTATACATCGGGCACAAATTTCCTCTTTGCAATAGGTAGATCATTATTTTCTTTTTTACTTTCTGGCATACGAAATACAGAGAAAACTTTGGGATCGTCAAAAAATACGAACTCGAGACTTTGGCAAATCTCCACATTTCAGACCTTCCTGAGTTCAGCGAACACATTTTTGACATTTTATCTGTTTTTTCTTTCCATTTGTTTTGAGTTATCTGTCTGCAAACACAATAATTTAAAAAAAAAGCTTTGAGCTAAATAGATGAAGTTTGAATGTAGACTAGAGAGAAATCCACAAATTTTTGAACGAAATCTATTTAGAGCAAGTTTGTCTGACTTGCTATCAAAGACAATTGAACTCGATAATGATAAAACATAAAAAGCCATATAACTAAAATTTTGTACACCGATTTTGCATCTTAAATGTAGATATTTAACGAACTTTGAACCCAATCTGTCAAAGAGATGAACATCTGTTTCTCTGTACTTTCGCATACATACAAGTGCAATAACTCATAAACGCAAAATTTTAAATCAATGAAATTCATCATCACTAAATCAATGAAAATCATCTTGTGACTACATCTGTAGCTTCGTGTGAAACCGTAGTTACTATGTGTCAGAAAAAATGCATCCAAATTACAAGTTAGCGCGATATTTTCAGAAAAATAGTAGATTCATGTCAAAGATATATATTTCATTTCTATTGTTCACAGATACCGTGAACAGTTCTCGCTTCATTCCCCAAAGTCCCAATTTTATGTAGGAGATAGGGGGGGGGAGAAGGATAAGACCTATATTGAAGACTATGCGAGAGAATTTCGGGGAGACAAGTGACACTGGTCTTTTAGAGCATCCATTAACTAAAAAAAGAATTTGAATAATTAATTTATACCAAATAATTTAATGCTCTTTTTGCCAACTTTATAGTAACTTACAGAATATAATAAGAAGATATTACACTCTAATTTACTGGACTTAGTTTCTATGAAAGCTAAGATCCTATAATTGAAAATATTCTTCTAAACGCCTGAAATTCTTAAGTAAAAAGAAGCATTAAAAAGGAAAAGAAGTAAAGAAATTTTCTTCAGATCTTATTATCGCATCTTGCCATCCTTAAAAAGAAGTGAATTAGTACACTTTATTCAAGGACATTACAACACCATTAAATCATGCGTGAATTTAGATTACTCAATTAGTACACCCAATTTAAATGATAGTATATCGAAAGAGAGAGAGTAAAAGATTTCATTCTTTTCCCTTCTTAAATGACACTTTAAAATAAAGTTAAGAATGCTATGATTCAAATTGCATTTCATATTTAGATGAGGTTATCAATTCGTATTAACTTGAGCGGCAGAATTTTTATATATTAGATGAGGTTATCAATTCGTATTAACTTGATGTGCAGAATTTTTATATATTTTCTTGTATTCTGATTTATGAAAGCTTTGAACAATATTGGTTTATGAAAATATTTTTTCTTAAAAAAAATGATGTGAATTTAACTGCTTTTTTTACTGGAAGTTACATCATTTATATTAACTCAGTCTTAGAACTAAAACTATATAATTAGATACTAGCCAAAGAGTTGGTTTTTTAAAAAAATATTACTATTGTTTCGTTTCCCATTCCTACATAACAGAAGATAATTCATATCAAACTAACCATTCTGAATGCAAAAGATGTATGATCGTCAGATTGATTTGCAGGGAGCTTTCTTTTCATCAACATAGGAAAAAAATACGTTTCCTGCTCACATAACATATTATCGTCTGATAATGATTGTAATAGAATGGTAATTCCTTATTGCAAACGAGTTGATGTTAGTATGGTACCAAAGAAGTATCAGTAATACTTGAGAATTGATACGATAAATAGTTTATACTTTAGCCAAAATCAGAAGAGAATAGTTCGCAGTGCATTTAGAGGTTTCAAAGCATGTTTAGTTTAATTTAGGTGTATTAAGGGCCCATTAGAAAGCAAAACAATGTTACGGATTAACAACATTGGTCAGATAATGTGGATGACAAAGGAACTAGCATTCGCCTCTCCAAACTAATAGAACTTTCTAAAAAGCTTTAGAGGAAGAGACACTAGCCTCTTCTCAAAATGGAGAAGTAAAAAATACACATAGAAGTCAGGAGTAAAGCCACTTCAAGAAAACAGTGAGAACTCGTCCCTACTTAATAGATAAAAGGTGGTATATAAAAGGTTCCTTTTAAGAAAGTACCTTTCTTAAAAGAAAAAGTCGGCTAACTTTTATACAGAAAGCTCGATTAAAATACTTAACACAGAGAATAGCTCCATTAGGAAGGAATTCTGTAAATCATTTGATAAATAATTTCAATTCCTAAAAAAGTATTAAGCTGAAATTTTAGCATTAATTTGTCAATTAAAATCAATATAGAATACACCGAGTTTAAAACATTCTCTATCCATTTAGATTTAGAATAAATTCTTACGGTTGGAACTATCCTTCAGAATTCCTTTAGAATGAAACCCTTTAAAATATTTCTATAATAATGAACAACTAATGCATATTCAAGAGCAATAATCTGAAAATGCATTAGAAATTCAAAATATAAGAAAAGTATAAGATTGTTATATTTAATAGAAAAAGACAACATAATCCATTGGTGGTTAAAATCATAAATTCTATTTATTAACGTAGTTGTGACAAAGAAACAATTTTTCCTGTTTTTAAGCATTACGAATTTCTAATGTACAATAGTGTTAGAAAAAACGACAATATGATTTTGTATGTTCTCTCTTTTTTAAAAAAAAAAAAAACGGCTTATGTTCAATATAAGTTGATTGGATTTTAATTACATTATCTTGGAATGTTTAAATACGACGTAATTTTGTATGAAGACAGAGCCTGGATTTGATAAGGCCTCTAAAAGAAATTCATGAAAAAAATAGAATTTTCAGTTAATGAAGTCCATTGAACATCGAAAAGAGATAAGGAAACAAAATACCAATCTAAAACAAAGGTAATTTTAAGAACATTAATTAAGGAATGTCTCAAATACATATAATGGCAATGTTTTTTAAACTTTTTGAGACTCGGTTATCAGTTGTAAGGATTCCTTTTTTACTTTATTGCGGTAGAGATATTCCAATACATGAAACTAATTATAAATTAATTTGAAAAAGTTATAAGAGTGAGGTTAAATCAAAATTAGAGGAAATTGGAATAGAAAAAAGGGAGTAATAAAATTCCTGGTGATAATTATTTCAGGAAAGAAGAGAAAAATTTGTATTTTAATTGGCCTTCAGTTAAAAAAAGTACCACTTCTTCATTAACAATTGCTGCAAATACTTTCCATTTTAGAGAAAAAACTGATCCATCTATTTCAAATAAAAAAATTGTTAAGAAAAATTTTAAAGGATTACACGCTAGATTCAATGCTTGGTTAGAAAAAAAAGTGTTGAACTATAAAGAGTACTAAATATAGTTTCTATCAGCTTAAATGATTAACTAGACGATTTTCTTTAGTGAGTAAAAAAATGACTAAGGTTGTTTATTTTCATACAAGATTTTTTTAAAAAAAAAAAAGTGTTTCGGTTTCTAAATTACCAGCACATATTTTTCCATTCAACTGCTTATACCTTTTTCTTTTTTTTTGCTTTTAGTTAATTATTGGTAATATCTAGAAAAACTAAGGACTAGCAAGTATTAACAATAATAGCGTGTAAAGATATAAAGTAAAATCCTAAAATTCTGAAAAAAAAGCTGATTCAATTTTTATATAATTTTACTGATTTTTCTTTTGATAGTTTCATCGTTCATTAAATGATATTTATTTGTTTGCGATACATGATAGAAAATGATTGAATGGAGCTTCAAAATAAAATGGAAGAGAGTTCCATTATTTACTTTATTTTTTGCGTTCCGTTAAATATTTTTTTAATTAAGGAGTCTTGCGTTTATTCACTTTTATAAAGCGTACATTTTAGCCATTCTGTCAAAACAAAAGGAATTGAGAATAGGATTAAGATTATCAGAAGAGGAATTTTTTTATTGTGATTTCTTTTGTTGTTAATCTGGTAATTGTGTACTATAAATAAGCTGTAAATGCCCTAAGCTTCCATTCAATGAGATATTGTAAGGACGTGTCTGCTAAATATTTTGCGTACCTTTTAATTTTTGTATTTTGCTGCTCTCACTAACAATAAAAGTCAATAGTTTATAATTATTGATGTTAAATAATACCGATCCGAGAATGTAATGGCTTTTACTGTAGATTATAAAGTATAAATGTGTTTCAAATAATGTTCAAGTCTATTTCAAGCAAATATAATACAAAATTTTCTTATTTTACGGCCTGTCATTCTGCAAATGTTATAGTTCCAAACATGCGCTGCAAATTACTGCTGATTTTGGGAACTGGCGACTATCACTTTTGAACGATTTTCCCCCGCAGAAGGGATGATACGCATTGAGTAACTAAGCACATTTCCAGAGTTAGTCAGACCGAAACCTACGTCCTGAAAGATGTGATTTCTTTTTGTTCTTTTCTTTTCGCTCATCATTTAGAATCGTACTTTTTTAAAATTCAAAACTTGAGTATTTATCTTTCATATTGTTAGTTCATGTTGAAAACCATCTGCTATGTTGCGCCGTATAATTTCGCGGGTAATCGTATATTATATTAATAAATAAAATGTAACCATACCCATCTTCGCCTCCATTTTTCATCTCACACTAATTTTGGTGAAATCAACGCCCATTGGAGCATGCGAAAAAGCGCGTAATTGATAATATTGTAATTTTCTGTTCATCTGTCTATTTGGTTTATGTGCTCAAAAATTATGAATTTGGGTGCAAGGCTTTAATTGCTCATTCACTAATTTTATTGTATCCCTTGTAAATTTTACGAACAACAAAACTTTGAGATACATAATAATCAATTCATATACTATCAAAATAAATTAAGTTTACAGGAGAATGCTTAGTGTTTCTGGTTATATAAACTGATCTGGAAAGACTTCAGTTATAAGTGAAACACCCATTCTGACTGGATTTTGATAACCAGCTGAATTCTTCTCCTATCATTTAAATATAGAGAATAATTCTGTCTTTACTCATAATTAAATATATATTAGTTTATTGTTGAAGATCATCAAGAGAATTCAGAATATGGATAGATATATTTGAAATGTATGAATTGAAATGTATTTGAAACGTAAATAATCAAAGCAATTGCTATTAAATTTTATTCATCTAAAATTAGCCATTTTTGAATTTTCAATTTGCGTTATATCTTCAAATTAATTTTAAAAAAAATCATAACATATAAATTTATATTCGAAATATTAATGAAAGCGTGTGTTGTGTGTATATTTATTTTTTTATTTTAAAAGATATGCATTAAATGGATGAAAAATAAATTTTTGTAAAAGAATTTTTAAATTGAAAGAAACTGGAGGGGTTTTGTTACATAACTTTTTTTCGGACAGACATTAACCCAATTTATTAACCCAAAAGAGTTAGATATGAATCGCCATTTTGTCACATTGCAGAACCAAGTAATTTAAATAATTAAACAACTACGAAACTGAGCAAAAAATAATATTTTTTTCTTGTTAAACCATCGTATACTATCTATATGCAAAGAAATACGAACGCTATTATCCAACATAACGATGTGCTCTAAAATCATAACGTAAGCTGACAATCTTAATAAGTAATGTCAAGTCAAGAAAAAAATATTATTGATATAACCATAAAGTTAATCGCTCATTTATTCATTTCAAAAATATTAACTCAATGTTGCTTCTTTATAATTTCTTTTTAAAATGCAAGGGAAGTTTACTTATTAATTTATTCTTTCTGTGCTAACCATTACTTCAAATACAACTTAAAAAAACACATTTTAAAAGTTCATTGCACATATCTCTTTAGTACTTCAAAAACAAGTTCAATTATTCTAAATATCAGTAATATAAAAAATATTTTTTAGCTACAATTCAGATTTCTTTCACTATTTTTTCGGGTCACAATAAAATTTGTCTGTCTTAAGCCTAGAATGGAAAAAAATCAACTATTTAAATGATGTCAAAATAATAATGATACTTGACGTATTGCATGAGTAGAGAATTTTATAAAAATAAATAATCTCATTATAAAAAAGAGAGCTTGTTATGTATATTCAGAGCATCAACTCTGTATTCACTAACATCATTCACCACTTCAAAACGTGTTGTGTCATTCAAATGTATTGACGTGACATGCAATCTCATTATCAAGCTTATGAAAGCAGTTTTGTTTGAAAATAAAAAAAAACCCGAGAATCATGACAGATCAAGAAAGAAAATTCAAGCTTCTGTCCTTCAGGATAAATTGGTAAAGATGAAATATTATTGTGTAGTGTCATTTAATAATAGTCTCATAAGTCATGACTTTTCACATTATTATAAGGAGAAAGCTTATTTATGTTAAGAGCTGAAAAAAAAGTATTAAAGTGGATACTTTTCGATATATTTCGAATGAAGAATTTGGAATTTTATGCATAGAATTATTACAATGTTTATAATATTAAAAAAAAAGAGAAAACTCTAGATTTTTTTTGCAGGGCGCAAAATTTTCTATTTCATATTTTTAATAATTCCTTGGAACAGTACATTTCTATTTAATGCATTTAGTAGCCATTGTTGAACGCCTTCTGGACGATTTTAAACATTTATCTTAAATTGGAACATTTTATATAATAAGAAGAAAATTTTGTTATCAGTCATTTCGCCATATTCTGGAATTTTGAAATTTTATGCAGTTATTTTTTTCTGATTATATTATTCTATTTTAATGAATTTAGAGCCTCTAATCAATAATTAATGTATTAATTTAAATAATTATTGATTCCATATTAATGGTACCATCTAATAATTTACTTCAGAAATAATATTTTTAGATTTCTTAATATTTATTACCATTATTTTGGAAATATTTTAAAGATAAAAAATAGAAAATAAGAAAAATAAGAATTTTTAATTATGTTTTATTAATGTAGTTTAAAAAAAAGGAAATAATATTTTTTATAGAAGAGCAAGTGATATTATCAATAAATTAAGATACAATAAATATTATAATAAAATATTCTTGGTCAATCATTGCATATAAAAATTTGCTATAAACGACATTATCATTTTATTTCAATTACTAATATCAATTTTATTTCAATCTAAAACTCTTAGGATTTTGTTTGACTTTGATAATAATTAATTAGAGAATATTATAGGAATATAAACAAATAAGAATTAAAATATTCACTCTTAACATGAGAATATTACTAATGCGAGCTAGAATATTTAATATTCTAATAGAATATGAAATTTATAGATAATTTCATGCTAGAGACATATGTAGAATACATATTCTTAAAAATCAATGATAACAATTTAAGGCAATTTTCTTCAAGTAAATTCTTAGATTTAATAAGGAGGGGGTTGAGTATAAGGTTGCAGCAATAGAATGCCTGGTATTCCAGATAAGACTTGGATATAAACGATCTAACTTTGTAGCTCGAGATAACTCGGAAAAGGTAAGTGGCAATACATGAAGTGATTATTATTTGAAGAATTTTTTAATGACTAAAACTAGAAAATGACTAGACGGCTAGAACATGAAAATTATCTTTTTAATAGCAATTCAGTATGACACAGACAAAAAATTGTGGATGCATCAATTGTTGATTGAAAATCTGTCCAAATGGAATGGAAATATATACCTACCAGTTTTTTCTTTTTAATTAATACAGCAAAATGAATATTTTGCTTTAAGGTTCAATTGTTTTAAACTGATAACTTTTATATATAGCGTGAAAACTGAATCATTACTACTGATTTGGCATTTTTTGTGGCGAATTGTAATGTAATTGTTCTTAAATATCTATAGGCTCTTATATAAATTAAATTTAAGGGTATAAATGAAATATTTTTCTTAAGGTTTCAAGAAACGAATACTTAATTCCCTTGAAATTTTTCAATCTTTTTTATCTATATAAAACGTGAAAATAGAAATGTATTATAGTTTTTATACATAAGTTTGTTATATTCTATAAGAACAGTAAAACACATGGAAAATTTTTGAAAACATTCTCTTCTGTATTTTAGCCCATACATTTGCAAAAAAATATAAAACATGATTCTGAAAGCACAATAAAGTAAAAGATTATTTTAGGAAAAGCAAAACTGTACATTTCCATTATTTTCAAATTAACAATCAGAATTTTATTTGAAAATTCCATGTTTATGAATAAAATCATTCATATTTAAATAAAGTGCATGCAAAAATAATTATTACATGTGGGTTAAGAAGTATATTTTCATTGTTTTCATTTGTAAAATTGGTAAATGTAAAATTAAAGCAATAAATTATAATTATAATTAATCCTAAAATATCAAAAAACTACAAATTTTTTAAAAAATTATTTGAATTATAATCTCAGTTAATATTTGTAATAACAACTTCATATATTGATAAATATTTAAAAGACAAATAGTGCAATTCAATATTTCTATATTTATATATGATCAAGAAATTTAATTAATGTATCCTCCAATTCCATTAAATAAATACTATTTTTCAAAAGTATTACCTCAACGCTGCCTATATCTAGAATAATCCAACAATACTCAAACTCACTGAGTGTCTTTAGTAGTTTAAGAGGCTATTACTATAATGATGTCCCATGTTTTTTTTCTCCCCATCACAGCCTCACAGCTCTTTTCTCTCTCACTCTCTTTTCTAAAATATATCATGAAAAAGCAATGAGGGCATTCAAAACGGAGCTTTCTAGTACAAACACATTTAAAATATCTTATATTTTCTTTTCTACTTCTTTTTATTCTTCTAGAGTTCTTTTCGTTTTGAAAGGATCTGGATAGCTTCGTTATAATTCCTAATTTCTTTTCATACACTGAAATAGGAAAAATAACTGCATCATTCTTATTCGTAAGTGCAGTTGAATTAAATATAAATACGGTTATCATTAAAACCATTAGAGTTTCACAATAATTCTAGAAAATTATCATTTTATGCTTTCAGTTATAATTGTATTAGGTTAAAAATATTTATGACTGCGGATTTGCTATTTTCTCTTAAAAGGCTATTTTTTGTGGACGATCAAGCTAAATTATTATTTCGGAAAAATAAAGCTCTATGATTTTTTCTAAAGAAACGCACTGATTACTGATATTACTGATTAAGATCTTTAAAGATTATCTAAATAAAAATAATTCTATGCATCTCAGGTATTTTTTACCCATTGTAAATTTTTTAATTTTCAAATACAGGAATACACTTTGTTTACATTTTTCAAGAAACCTGAAAAATAGCAAAATAAACAAAGAGGAAATGTAAATCATGGCAAACCATTTACATAGTTAAAACATGAATGTGAAACTAAGGAAATGAACAAAAAATTCTGTAATTAGGTTAGTCGGGAACACTACTTTAGGGTAATAGAACATAGGCATATATACTTGAATACATTATTCTAATTCATCTCTGTTTATAAAATTTTGAGGCAAAAGCTTTTTTTTAAATTTAAACATTTTTTTCACTAATACCTTATGACAGCGTGATAGCATGACAGTATAAAACAATAACAGGTGAACACAACCTTCTTTAAACTAAATCCAGCTGGCAAGAACTTTGATTGTCATATTATGCTCTTTTTTACATTATAGGGTTTATTATCAGAATACTTAATTCTTTGTACGTCTGGATAGGTTAATGCGTTTCTAATTAAACTTTTTACTTGAAGTGAATTTTTTTTTATATTAATTCTTCTAAGGTTTATAATTTTCATTATCGACAGATTAATTTTTAATATTAAACTAAAACAATGCTCTGAAAAGCTTATTGAAGCTTCAAAATGTGAAAATGGAAAAAAAATCACAAAATTTCTACTTCAAAAAGTAGTAAGAACATATTGGTAGAAATTTCATAAATAAATCTTTTTAATAAATAAATTTTTTGTATGAATGAAAAAGGTTTGAATTGCAACCATAATCATGGAATATTTTCGATTTATTAAACTATTATTTGAAACTATTTCAGTAGTAATTGTATCCAATATTGTAAAGTTGCTATACTGTTTGTTTCTTATATCTTTTTTCCAAAAATATTAGTTTTCTTATTTATTTTGAAATAAGACGATTAAATAGTTAATAATGATGATTAACCATATGAAAAGTTCAAATTTAAATATTTTCATATTATCTAAACGTATACAAATTATTCATAAATTCTCTTTCTTTATGGGAAGCTTTTAAAAGGATTAAAAAAAGAACTATTTGAGATTCGGAAAAGAATATTTTTCTATGAAATACTTTTTCTGTGGTAACTGGATGATGGAAAAAGTGAGAAAAATTCAGCAATTTTATGTAGAATTAAAGGCTCTTATATTTTTAAATATAAATTCATAGCTCTTTTTATTTTGAAATAAAGTTTTAAAACTAATTTAGAGAAGATATTCTTCTACATTATAGCACATTTTAATTGCAATATGACCAGAAAAATGTTGCATGCTCCAATTTTGAAAAAAGTCACATTTTAAATAATGTATACATTAATTTAAAAATAAAGGAAAAGTAATGAATTTAATTTAAAATGGATGCTTATAAAACAGTAGCAAACACGTTCAGAAATAACAGCGGTCATTAAAGATCGAAAGGCTCAATGTCTGAAATACTCTCCTAAAAAAGATATTTGGAAAAATCATCTTGAGATAAATGTCATTGAAAGAAGAGTTTCAACTTTATTTTAACGAAACTAAAAAAGAAATTTTCTCAAAATACTATATAAAAACACAAATAAAGGGGATAATGATTTCTTTGGAAAAACTATAAAGAATAGAAAAAGGCTCACTGAAACATTTTGCCCTCCTTGCATCGAGAAAAAAAAGAATACACATAATGAAATTTACTTTCTAATTATCTCTTTTTCCATTTATAAGGCCATGAGAATCTAAAAAAATTGAGTTACTTTAAAGCATTTTGAAAGCATTTTAAAACGAGAGTGAGTGTGAGAGTCTCTCAATCAATTTATAAAAAGAATAACTCTTTAAGGAAAAAAACGAAAGTTTCACTTTTTTTCCTGTTGCCTGTTTCTGAAAGTGAGAAAATGAAGCAAAGTTCTTTTGGATTTCTTACTTTTCCACCATAGAATTTTGTATAAATAATAAAGTTCCTCTAATTCTCCCTTGTGTTTATTAAATTAAATAATACTTTTAAATGTTATACCTCTCATATGGAAAATAAATATTATACCTCCCATACATTTTCATGACACAAAAAACGCCAATTTTTGAAAAAATATTCCTTGAGTAAAAAACAGCAACACTTTAAAGATAAATATTAAATTATTAATTGCAATTCTAAATTATCATTTTTATCCAATAAATATTGAACTGCTATCTTTGACATAATGCCGTTATCTGTAGGAGATATAAGTTAAGAGTATGTATTTGTTATGGCTCAGTTTTTCAGACTGAAACATTGAAACATTTCAGAAGTTCATTCACTGTTATCACTTTATTTGAAATATAAATACTGCACTCAGTGTGAAATATTTCAATGTGAATAAACCAACGTTATTTTCATTATAATATGGTGAAATTTACTGAGAATCAACGAGGAAAATGGCAGCTTTTAAAAAGTAGTAAAATGAAATTCCAAACATTATAAGGAAAATAAGACTTTGGAACATTCTTGGGAGAGCATTTGATTGGATTTACCAGCCCTAGCCTTACACACTTCTTGGATAAATAATGTACGCTGTTGGTTGGTTGTAAATAGTATACAAGTAATCACTCATTATTATATAAAATTTATAATTATATAACATATATAGTAAATATTATTTTCTTTTATGTACATTTTTTTGAGTTCTCTTAAAAACATCATGATAAATAAGAAGGTATTATCAATTAGATACCTTCAAAAATAATTAAAAACTATACGATGTATTTTAAATGTTTTCACTTTATCTGATATTTCAAAACTTTCTCTCCCCTTTCTCCATCATAACTAAACGTTGTACTCAAATACTACTGAATATATGGTTTCAGTTTCAGAAAAGAGATTTCATATATTGCCTTGTGAGAAAAAAAATGACGCTACTCTGCATAAAATTGAAATATTTGAAATATTTTTGTTTCTAATATAAAATATTGAAATACTTTTGTTTATAATATAAAATATTGAAATATTTTTATCTGAACCCATTTTTCATGTTATGCGATTCTAGTGACCAGTGACTTTAACAGATCGAACGTCAGGCTCGTTTATATGAGAAATAACAAGGCTTCTGCGGAACTCAAACGATTTCTGCAGGTTGAGCCGAAGTCATCTCTCTATTACAAACCCTTGTCAAAGAAATTTACGTTTTTGAGCAGTCTGGAACTTTAACAGTCAAGCTTGGAGAGGTCGAAAGCGCATTGAAGTTCAAAAAACTAAAGACATCCTGATTGCAATTGCTGCAAAAGCAACAGAAAATGCCCATGATAGCAATTGTGAATCCGCAGTTTAATAACTCTGCATCTTTTTTCAGCATTTGAATCGAGTATCACAGCATCACATTTCAAACATTAGTATTTTGTTTTCACAGCAGCAGCATTTCTCCCTATCGACCAAACTTAAAACGTTTTTTTTTTTTTTCCTTCTGAAATAGAAACCACTTTTTCAGGAAAATATGTTTAAATCATTTCGTTGAGATCTAGCCAATAGTGTTTGCAGAGAAATTGCTTAAACACATATTGTTTAGTATGGATTTCTTTATATTCATCCTTTTTATGTCAGTAATCAAGGTTTTCGTAGATGCAGCTAATTTTAGAAATGCATATGATTTCAAGAATTTTAAAAAAAAGTTTTGGAGGTTCTATAACGTACGTTATGTATGGAGGTTCTACAAGAACGTCAAGAAATCAATAAAAGTTGCGGAGGAAATTTAAAGGAAATTTCTAACTCCTTGTTTTTTTTTTGTTTTTTTTTTTTGCCTTAGGTAATTATATGGCACAGAAATCATTTTTCATAACCCATACGCTCACATTTATTTGGAAAAGCAATGTTTCTGAATGTAAATGCGTTTTTAATCACATATCTTACAAACAAGGAAAGACTTAAAAAAAATCTTTTATCCGAACTCGAATTGAGATCTCTGATCAAAAAAGAAGCCAAAATTTAAAAAAACGGGAGCTTTTCAATTTATCATTCTTTGTGGAATAGTTTCTTTGTCGGAACTCCCACAAAAGAAACAACAAATAAAAAAAAGTTTCAATTTACTTCCGATCATTGTATTCTATATATTATTTTTCTCTTTCTTCTTTTTTTTCCAATTTTCCTCTTGATTTCTATTTGTTTAAAATTCAAAGTTTCCTCCGCCCCAAACCTTATTGTTCTGCAAATCTTTAAAAAAAAACAAATTATCGATTTAGTTCGAGAAAAAAAGAAAGCAGAAAACACACCCGTGGCAGTCACAAATATACATCAATCGTTTTTTACGTTTCTATTGTCATGTAAGGCTATTTGTCCGAAAACATGTTCGACGATAAATCAAACATGGCTAAAAATAGCAATATCGCAGTATGCAAACATTCAAATAAATATATATTCCAAAAAAGTGTTCGTCGAATCGTCGCATCATATGGTTTTCATTACTAAAGAATTTAAGCATTGCAAAAGTACTTTTTCAATTCAAGTTTTCTGGTTTAAAATTCATTATCAATGAAAAATCTTAATATTCGGAGATTTATTACAAAATATACAATTTGTTTGTAGCAGGATGTTGATATTATTATTTTCCATTTATAAGATAGTGGAGTTCTAAGATATAAAGATTTTATTTGGTATTTTTTGCTTTCATAAGCAAGTGTTGACTCGAATCAACTTCAAATACACAATCTTATGTAGTTCGTTTTTTTCTGTGTTTGAACGTCTTTTATGGTATGGCAAATATAGATTTCTATTCTCAGAGTTGTTCTCTTAAATGTATTTTTTTTATTTAATTTTATTTGCTTTATTCATTCATCTTTCAAACTCAAAAATGGTATTTCTAAATTTTATTTGACAGGTGAAAAAGAAGACCAGAATATTTGTCACCGTCCAGGAGTTTTAGATTCTGTTGAAGAAATATTTTTGTCACAATTCTAAGAAATGAACTCACAATGGAATGAATTTCAATCCAAACTTAATTCTTGTAATTCCTAAACTTCAGAGAATTTTGTATTTAATGACAGATTAATTTTTCCAACCCACGAAATTACCACATTTATTAGCTAAGTATGCAATATAAAATATTTTATAAAAAATTATGTGAAAATAATATTATCCTTTATCATATGCGCTGTTTTTTTAAGATTTTGAATTCAATACGTTTTTGATGATAAGGATACCGTCAAAAATATTATTTTATCAATTGAAAAATAGCAAATAATTCCCCAATACTTTTAACTAAAACAGATTTATTTTTCCAATGGTAGTTTTGTTAATAAATATAAAATCCTTTCACTGTCATTATACTGAATCTAATTATTTTTAGGCAAGCACTGCAATTAAAAAAATACTTCTAAGAAACAACTGTTATGCATGCATATAGTTCTATCATCTTAAGCTAACTGAATTTTTCTATTCACTTATATGATTTGCATGTATTTGATGCTATGAAAATTATACTTACTGAGTAAAAAAATATATTTTTTAGATAATAAGAGAGGTCGTGATAATCAAAGACAGAATATATATGGATATTTGCAGGATATTTTTACAAAGTAAATATATTTAAAACATAAGGCGTACTGGTACCATATGAAATAGTTCTGTGATAATCACATAATCCAACATCTCTAAGTCTGGCTGCATTCTGCGCTGTCTAAGAAGAATTGTATTATTGTGTGTTGTATGACGAAATAATCACATATAGAAAATGTGTAACTATTTGAAAAAAAAATGTAAGTATTTCTCTAAATCATTGGGGATTTTAATTTTATAATTATGAAAATTTTTGAAATACAGTGAATTTAAATCCGAATATTACTTTGTAATTATCTTGAAATTTACTCGTTCTAGTCCATTTCTTTAGATGGTAATACTATTCCATTCACAGACTGATAGAAATTATATAAAACTAAGCCAGTAGGTTTCACCCCCCCCCCAATGAACACATTTGTCTCCCTTTTAATCGCTCTGCAGGTGGTTTTACTGCAAAGCTTTATTGCACTTCCACTTACTTTAAAGCCCGATTTATAGTTACTGGGAATAAAAAGATCAATTTACAGTTAATTTTAATTGTAATGAATATAAACCAAGTCAGTAACCTCCTATAAACTATTAAAGAACTAATGCCAGATAAAATTGTATTTCTAATGGCTTGTGATTGTAACGAAAATTAAAATATGCAAGCAAATAAAAGCGAAAACAAATTCGGTTGTATACAGAATTATAAATATCGTCGATGAAGAAAAGCGTATGATATTATACAATAAAACAAGAACAAGTGAATTATTCTGCAATATCTAGAAAGAAATTGTTCTATTAACAACAGTATTGCAAGATAAAGTAATTTGCATCGTATAGAGCCAAAATATTTTTCCCGCTGAAAATACTTTGTATTAGTTAATTATTAAGATACTGTATAATGACTATATTTGAAATTCCCATTTGGAAAAGGTAATGTGTTGTTTTTAATTTAGAAAATATCGGCTTTTAAACTGTGTTATATGCTTTCATTCCCAAAATCAAATGAACAAAAATAAAAATAAAGAAAATGGTAAAACAAAACATAAAACAATACGACATTTCGAATGTGTAACTAAATATTATATACATGTTTTTTTTTAATTTTTAAGTTCAGTAATTTAATAAAACATTTATTCTTTTTTATATAAAAGGTTGAAATTTCGTATACAGTCTTTACGCCGAATTTTCATATTTCTATCAAATTCTGAGTAATATCCGTTCAGAGGGAGTCCGTTCGTTTGAATATCAGCTAGCACAATAATTACAAAATATGAAGAGAACTAGACAGATAAAATTCGGTACACAGATTAAACATCTATCAAATTTTGAACCAAATCTAACTACGGGTTGACTGTCTGTCAATCTGTACTTTCACAAACATGTACATACGCGATAATTCACAAGCACAATGACTTAAATATGTTAAATTTGGCATGGGTTTTGTGACTACAAGTCCAGTTTTGAGTCAGATTTTCTATTCAATTGGCTGAGAAAAACGTGTCTAAAATAAAAATTTTATTTTTGGATATTATTAACGCACGGCAGAGATTAATTGCCAAATAACTCGCCAAGGATGACATGATAGGTTCATTATAAATGCTAAATTCACCTTAAAAATATTTCCTAATTATTTTACGACAATGCCATGTAAGGCGTTCTCTGGCATGACAAGTTTACTAGAGAGTATGCTAGACCTAAGTTTAAATTTGTTCTAAAAATTTATATAAATTTAGCCATCCATATTCCAAATAAACATAGCTATAGAGCAAACTAAAATCTTTTTATAATTTGAGTTTTTCGAAATTTGGGGGGGGGGGGGTGATGCTTTCCCTAAAGGAAGGAAAAAGTTGGTTTTAATTTCTGCAGACCCAAGAAGTGTTTCGCAAAAGCTAGAAAAAATTTAAATTTTTCTCTTATTTTGTATAATTATGACCGTTTGCGATTTACCTACAATAAAGAACTTTATTAATTTTTATTAAATGAATATAAACACTCTAAATATTGAAATTGTTTGCAAATTCAAGAGGAAATAGGAAGTGATGCTTCCCTGTAAAACATGAGAAATCATTTCCTAAGAGATCAAAAAAGTATTGAATCTAAGTTTTAAAACTTTATAAATTTCTTGCCTTTTATAGTCTAACTGTTCTGGCTACTATTTTTTAATCTGCAAAACCGTGTTTGACTATGACATCATATCTGGGATTGCGGTGGTTTTGTCTCGACTTCGGACCCAAAGGGACCTAAGGTCGAATCACCATGTAAGTGGGTCTGGTGCATTCTAATTCCATCGGGGCCAAATATCCTTCCAACAGTGTGCAGCAGAAGTTTGGTGAGTGAGTTCCGTTCAAGTATCTTCCGATTCAAAATTACGAAAACTGTGTCAAAATATCCTTCATGAAACTTCCAAACAAGAAGTAAATACCATTAAACTAATCTTGACATTTCATCTTACTTTAAACCAATTTGTAAAATGCCTGTTTCAAAAGTAATTAATACTGCCTTTGAAGAATAAATCAGGATAATCAGATATATAACAAAACAATAAAAAATGTTCATAGTAAGCACAGAAGTTCTGCAACAGAATATTGGGAAACTGCGAAATGCAAAACACTACACTTTATTTAGTTTCCAGATTGCATTATTAATGTCTCATTGGGGTCATGGTTTCCATTTGCGAGGTCTAGATTCATGACCTCTATATCATATTGGACTTTTACAACGTGTAATTATTTAGGGTATAATTGCCATGAATCAAACTCTTTTTTTCGTGGCTAAGTCATGAATTGAATTTTTATAAAGAAAACTTCCTATTCTGCTATGCACTTTTTTATTTCTAGAGTTATTTTCTCATAATTCCTGACATCATTTTTCTTCCTTCAAAGACCAATTCCCACTGATTAATAATCCTCGCTATTTTAGATGCAGTTGCAAGAATGGGTGTTAGATCTGTAAGAATTAAAATATTATGGTTTTGCTAGTTTCAATATCATTCGATCGATACTTGCTAGTTACTTATTTATGTAGTGGATTATTCAATTCGAAAAATTAATTTATGATGGAAAATAGGAACGTTTTCTTAAATCAAGAAACCGGACTACTGTAAATAAATTTTTTGCTTCGTACATACCAATGCATATTTTTCTAAATCCTTTTCAGTAACAAGTGGCAGATCTTTACAAATCATTTCTGAGCTCATAAAATAGAAAAAAATAGTTAATTCCATTTTAAATCAATATTTCAATACTAGTAAGCTCCTTTCGGTGGAAATTTAGTGCATATCTTTAAAAGTAAATTGATTTGAAAAATATTTTCTTCGTTATGCAAAATACACAGCATAGGAACTCTACACTTATTTGTGCTGCTTTTTTTCAATTTTATTATTAATGCTTTAAAAAATCTAAAAAATGCATGTTTCATCAATTACAAAAAGCTATAAAAAATCTGATATTTTGTTATACTTAAGAAGTTGATTATGAAGGATGATATCAGCATGAAATTTCTCCTCTTCTTTTGTTTCCGATAAATATGTTTTTTAAAAGAATCTTATATAAAAATGTCAACAGAAATTTGCATCAATAAAATGACCTGAATGTTCAGTGTCTAAATCATAGTGGCTTTTGAACTGACAAAAAATTCAAAAACATAATGCTGAATCTTGAAGATTTAACAAACGACATTTCAACTGTGTACGTTTTAAGATTCACATAATTAATATCAAAAAATCGCATAAACTATATAAATGATATATTTATACAATATATCATTTTTCTGGTTCAGTGGTTGAAAATACTTGCCAGAAATATAACATGTTATCTGCCTTAACTCACACCCGCAATTTGATCATCTATCTAATTAAATGACTCATTTTTTGTTATCTATTAACTGTAGTAAAGAAGGAGTAATCTAAATAGTTAGATGGTTTGGTTCAATTAAATGCAGTGAATCAAATGCGAGTAACGAGACAATCACGTGCTTAATTTCTTTAGATTTTTATATGAATGCCTTGAAATAACCAAGTTCCCTCCTTCAAACGATCTAATCGACTTTTGATATCAAACAGTCTATTTGCCAATATTTCATTTCTGTCTAATAGAATTTTCATTCATTTGGGTGGCTGAGATTCTTAGGTCTGAATCAGTTGAAAACGTTTGAAATGCATTCTTATAAAACTGGGGTGTCATAAAAGGATTCTAAACGAAGGGAGGTTATTTTCGTTTTTATTTCTGAAGTCAATGTATCATAAATAGAACATGCTCTGAAATTTCTCAGAAACTTTAGAATAAGCTTCAAGAGTAAAGATTTCATATAATATATCTGAAAAATAACATTTGTAGGATTCTAATAAATGGACAAAATACATTTTATTTCTTGTTACAGGTATTAACAAGTGAGAATGTAATTTTAAATTTCCATCTTTAAAAAGCAAATGATTTGATAAATTTTTCTTTGGAACAGAACATACTAATTTAATTTTTGCAGTTCTCTCAAAGTAAATTTAACGAAGAATTAAAATATCATTCAATTGATACAAATTTTCTTAACGGAATAAAGTCTTTTGACTCAAATTTTAACAGAATGAATTCATCTTCATTTCAGAATCAAATATTGTTACAAAAATATCTTATTCTATCTAGAGAAATTATTTGTTCCATTATTTGTTTTGTAGAAATATAGTACAATACAGATAATATAAGATTTTCCCATGACATAACGAATTATAATACATCATTCTTAAAGACTTAATAACTGGAATACTGAATATGATTTAAAGATAGTTCTTTCAACTTTTGTATCTAAATGCATACACATGTATATAGAACATTTATGTAACAAGCATGTATTTAATATGTACGTAATGATGCTTGATTTTTAAAATTGAATTCTCTTTTATCTCAACTTAACGACTTATGTGACCATTTGGTTTCTTCCACACCTTTCACTAGTTTGTTATCGCAACTTTAACAGTGCCCATCAACATCAAGGACACCCAAAATAAGGCAGAAATGAGGAGAATTCTGATTTCAAGTACATTAAGACAAGAGGGAAAGCCTCCAGTTCTCTCTTTTTATGATATATTTTGCTGGTTCTGGATTTTTCCGAATTATGGTCATGGATTAGATAATCTAAAATAGCACATAAGATTATCTAATCTACAATAATGTTTTCCTTCATTAACCACGTATGTGAAAACTTTAACATTAAAAATCTATTTAAATTAAAATCTTCTATTTAAAATACTTTTAAATTGTGTCTACTTCGAAACTAAACCTTTTTACGTTACATATATGTAATTTCCTTCCATGTAATTTTTAATGTGTTTCATACATCATTTGTAATTCATACATATTGTAATTTTCTTGAAATGGTTCGAAAAGTTATATTATTCAATGTTTTAATAGTACAATTGTACTATTAAAATTAATTAGTAATAAATTTTTAAAATTAATTAGTAATTAATAAATTTAATAGTACAATTGCAAATAAGGCTTACGAAACTATTTTTAGGTAATGAATGCGCAAAAAAATGTGTTATTTTTAATTACTGATGATTTTACAAATAATTTTTCATATGAAAATTTAATTAATTTGGTCAAAGTACACGAGCATTACTTATTTATAAACTCAATAATTGTTTTATTCACTTAATAATTTATTGCTGCCAGTGAGTTTCTAGTATAAAACTGAAAAAATCATTCTGAAATCAATAATAACGCTCTTATTTTCTTTACGAAATTTTCACACCTATTCCTTTTTACTAAAATCAATTATAAATTTTCAAAGAAATCTATACTATTCAAGTAAATACACATGTCAGTGAAAAGGTTTCCATCATAAAAGTATATTTTCAAAATATGAAACTATTCCAAATTTGATATCGACCTCAAATTAAGAAGGAGCCCAAACCAATTATGGATATTCGCACTTATATTGTATTAATCTGTTACTATTTCGATCATAAAGCAGGGAACATTTAAATAAAGACAGTAGAACAATATTAAAGGATTTCAAGTTAAGAAATATTTGCAAAGGAAATTTCATTTGAAATATTAGCTAAACAAAGTTATATTACTTTAAAAAAGTAATATGGAAGCAACAAACATTCCGAAAGAATACACATTTACAAATGATTTTGAGATACATCACCATTCGCATAAAAGGGAAATCCGCAAATTAAATATTTAATGAGTCTAAGCAAAAAAACCCGTGTCTTAACTTGTATCGTAATCTTTAATTATTAAAGAAAGTAAAATTATAAAACTTATCAATTTACCATCCTGTATCTGTGTTCTTTTTCTTCATTTTATTACTTTATTCTCTTACTCGAAATTCGCACAGAAAAAATTAGAGCCAAAAAATTTCCATTTCCATATATTCATAGAAATTTGTACAATGTTATGCTTCTTCTCCGAGTTTTTTCACCTTCAAAGTTTATATTTGATTAAAATTCAAAGATTTTCAAAAACTTACGGTTGTACGAATTATTCAAAAAAGAAAAAAAACATTATCGGAATAGTTTGAAAGAAGAAGGCAGGAAACACGCCCTTAAGTCATATATATCCATCTTTACTTTTAAACCATTTTTTCCCTTTTTGTGTTTCTGTTGTCATGCAACGTTGTTCGTCGGAAAACAAATCAAATACAGTTGAAAATAGCGAAATTAATAAAACTGGTTAAAGAAATGAAACATTGATTCTAAATAAAGAATATTGCATAGTAACAACTTCACTATTGAAGAGTTTACAAGTTCAAGAAGCGCGTTTTGAATAAAGATTATCGATTATGAAATGATATTTATGGTAAAAAAAACAGTATGGAATTTCACAAGACACGACATTTGTTTACAGAATAGTGTTAATATTACTATTTTCCAGTTATCGAATAATGAATGCTTGAGGAAATCAAGATTTTATTGGGATTTTTTTTATATATATATAAACAAGCTTCATCTTCAGTGAACATCTAATAATGAACTTTCTTACAGAGCTCGTCTCTTGTATTTGAGCGATTTATAGAAAAATAATTATAGATTTCCATTTCTAATTTATTAGTTTTTATTATTAGATTGTTTTCATATTTTTGATATCAAAAACATGCTCTTAAATTGTTTATGGCAGATAAAAAAAGAACAGTTAAATTCTTCACACTTTTGTTGTTACTTTCTGTAGAAGAGCGACTTTCTTCGAACTATTGAATAATTGACATAAATGACTAAATACATGCAACTGAAGCTCTTAAAAAATTGCCAGAAAAATACAGCCATTTAATTCATTCAAGCACGAAATTTCTGATGAAAAGAATTTTCTTCCCTGGTTGATGTAAAAATAATCTGAGCTTTCTCAAGTTTGCCTTCAGTAGACTATTTTCATTATGATAATAAAAGATAAACCGGAATAAGTGTTTTTATTCTTCTCAATAAAATATTTAAATGACTTTATTAGCAATGACCAATTGCTAATAAAGTCATAACAACAATAAATCCTTGTATTATTTAATAAAAAATGCATTCCATTAATAAGGAATAATTTCTATATAACCATTTTGATTGATGTAGTTTCTATGCTTTAAAATTGTATAGAAATTGTTTTAAAATGAACAATTGCACCAATAATTACTTAAAATTTTGCTTGCGATATTGAAAAAAAGAGCATCTAATCAATATTTTTATAAGAATATTGTTACGAAATTTCCCGGGGATTCGTTTGGATAGTGGGAGTTATATGGTGTGGAGAACACTCAAACAGCAGGCGGCTGTAGAAAATAAAACAAGACGTTTATTTACATGAAGACACACAGGACAGCACAGAAGACTATTATCTTCAGCCGAGACGTGCAGCATACAACAGTATACACAGCAGCTCTACTCCGCTAGTCCCTGGAAGACGAGTTCTTCACCGCCGCTTCCGACTACTCTTCGACTCCACTGGTCCACGACTCAATTCTCCGTCGGTTCACAACTACGACGACTCCACTGGTCCACGACCACTCTTCTCTGTCGCTTCCGTCTACTCAATTCACCACTGGTTCACAACCAACCGGCAGCGGCAGGACTGCTTCCTTTTATAGGCATCAGGAGGCGGGGCTAGAAGCCTCTCAACCAATCAGGCACGTTCGAGGCGTAACTCGGTTCTTACTGGACGGTCGGGAAAATTCTCGATGTTTCGGGTATAATCTATTTTGGCGCCAAAGTCGCCAAATTCGTCGTCAAGTCGCCAAAAGGTCGCCAGGTTTTTCGCCAAGCTCTGGGACCTCCCATGGAACCAACTATGCTGAAAAGCCGCATCACAGGTTCGTAACAATATTAACATTGTTCGGGTATCTAAGAATAATAAAGATATTAGAGAGGGAGTCTAATAATCAAAAAATTGTTATAAAATTATTAGTGAAAACATAAATTAGTAAAGTAGGTGACTACTTTGATAAATCAATTTTTTTGCAAATCATTTTCTTATTCAGTACTCTTTATTTTTAAACTGCAGTTTTCATAAAACCGTTTAAATTGTATTTCTGTTTATTCTTTTGGAAGTTATATTAATTTTTATATTTGCATAATGCATGTTTTAGTATTATTCTACATCTTTAAATAATATTTTCATAAAATCTAAATTCGCAGAGAATTTTTCTGACGGAAAATATCTCTAATTGATTTTGTATAATAATTCCTCAATATTTTCTGCAGCTGCTGCACTAAGGAATGTGAAACCTCTCATTTAAAAATATTTTGCAATTCTTTGGGTGTTTCACCGAAAGAAAAAAAAATTTCAAGTTATTTATCACTCGGAAACCCAATATTTAAAGATTAAGTAGAAGGAGTTTTTCTTTTTTAGCTCAGGAACGACGAAATATATTTATCAAGATATCTGCAAGATTTTGAGCAAATCATTTGACTAACTTTGAAACTAGAAACTCCTTGATTAATATCTCTTTTTAGCAAAAAAAAAAAAAAAAAAAAAAAAAAAAAAAAACTAATTTTTTTTTTTTAACTTTTGGTATTTAACAGGTATATTTTGGTTACATTGATGTTTTTTCAGTCTGTTTTATGCAGAAATTCAGAAGTATTTCAATTTTACAGCTTTTTCCAAAAAAAAAAAAAATAGTACATAGTACCACATATCTTGATAACATGGCTTGTTAAAACAATTTAAAGTAAGACAGTATTCACTCAGGAGCACGAAATTCAGCTCAGTAAGTCCAACAATCAAAATATGCTCCATTTCTTTTAATGATGCTACTGTTCGCTATCAAAAGAGTGAGATAACAAGCATAATGATAAATCGCAAATGATATCTTTATTTAAATTAATGATGAAACGCGAAAAACATTAGAGGTGAATAAACAGTGCGGATTTATTCACCTAACGTATATTCCAAAAAATCACCAACTGGGGAGGGGGATCTTAGGTTGTCGAAGCCTTCTAATAGTATGCAACTCCAAATAGTTATTGAATAATTTAAATCCACAGAATGCAAAAAATAAGTAGACAAAGATTATAAGTCCCTTCAATGAACAATAATCCATTGGATAAAAGATTTGTTTCAATCTAGAATTTTTTGCCAGCCACTTCGAACTTGTTTTTGGTTGAAGCTTCTTTCAAGTTTCCCCACCTATAGATTTCTACAAAATTTTTGATAAAATCCATTCAAAAGAATTTTGCCTGTCCGACTGTTCAAATATAAGTTAGACCGATAACTGCGAAATGAAGAGAGCTATGTGGATATAATTTCGTTTGTACTTCCAAAAATATTTAAACTCGATAACTCAAAAACGAATAACTTAAATATATGAAATTTGGTATGTAATTTTGGGGCTACAATTATATTTCTGTATAAAATTTTAAAATCATTCCGTCCTAATGAGGCATCTATAATATATATTCGGTCTTCTGGTACTTCTTTATTTGATGCAACCTAACAACTAATCGCCAAAGATGGCATCCTAATAGGCTCTTTCAAATCTATTCACCGCCAAAGGTATATGATTAATAATACACAAATACATTTATTAGAGTGTAAGCGAGAAAGTTTTGGGAAGACAGCTTCAGCTGATTAAAAGTAAAGAAAATGAAAAACTCATTTTCTAAGCATGGAATTTGCACCTTCCTTGCAGAATAAAATATCCAATAAACAAAACTTAATTTGGGTTTTTGAATATAAATCAAACCTACTTAACAATGTAATATTGAACAAAGTTTCTTTTTAACTGCTGAAAAGCTCTGAAATATTGCTTTTTACTATCCGTAATAAGAATGCAGAAAATTAAATTAACAAATTAGGGCCTGAAGAAATAATTAAATGGAAATCAGTTAAGTGCATTCGTGATCATGCCATTAACAATTATTGCAGAGAAGGAAGACAGGAATGTTTGTTAGTAGATTTAACTGAAAATGCAGCCTTGGAAGTATCAACAAATCAATGATCAAGACAATCTTTCTGCTTCATTTATCAGGGACAAGCAATTAGTAGAAAAGAATCGCATGATTAATTTAAGCATAATCTCAGTTAATTGAAATACATTTGAATCATTAAGGACAATTAAATAATCAAAAAGCTGATTTTCTCCTAGACGATATAAAGTTTAAATAATAATAATAGTAATTAAATAATTTAGTTAAATAAAGTTGTATATCAATACAATTATCATAATAGGTATCAGAATTACTAAAAATAATTTATAAAAAATGCTTGTCAAATGAGAAAAAATATCGCTGTAGGATTGATTATGGTCATCAGCTATCTAATAAAACAAGACAAATTATCTTGTTGATCATTTTAGTCATTAAATATATATAAAAATTAATGATCAAGTTTTTCCATTTCCAGCTTCAAATGCTTTCTTCATGCTTTCTCTTTTGAATAGAAAGCAGACAGACAAACGTATAGCTAGAAATCATATGAAAACGAGAAATCATATTACGGATAAAGGATTTATTAAATATAAGCGCGCTGTAATCATGTTTGAAATAATACACGAGGGACATTTATAGACCTCAGCATTTTTATTCACTGTCAAAAAGTGAAATAACGCATAAGCAGATATTTGTGTAAGCAAACCAACATTTTAGCATAGATCACTAAATTTCATGTACAGCAAATTCGCATACTAGCTAGTTGATCAATGAAATAGAATTTTGAAACCACGACTCTCTCACCATGCCACCATGGTCTTCCGACTAAAGAGAAATAATCGGTTTTATGCAAATAACATACTTCAGAACTCAGACCGAAAAAAATCCCGGATAATTTTGATTGGTTGAAATATATTCAAGATACTTTAAAACAGACTAATTGGTGGCTTGTTTCGTCTTTTCAGTGCTTTTGAGACTGTTTATTGCATAGCTTATGTTTGTTTTTGCTCAACGTTATTTCATTTGTTGGTAAACAGCCATTGTTGCTATAAATCCCAATCTCTCGCTTCTTTCAAGTTCATCTATTGCAAACCTTGCCGATTATATTAGCCATCTGCTTTTAGTAAGTAAAGTTTTAGTAAATATAATCCTTGAATTTTAGTGTGGTTATTTTCTTCATTTACAAGAAAGATTTATTGCTTGGTTATCGATCGTAGGTTTACTGTATCTCGAGTGGAATCGTGAGATTAAAATGAGATTAGTTTCCGAGATGGAGAGGGTATTTTACACTCGTAGTTAACTTGATCTTTAAAATAATTATCTTGGAATAAGCTCTTCTAACGACAATCAACTCGATGAAATCTTGAATTTTTTTCCTACTTAAGATTTTTTACATGGAGTAGTATACTTCAAAAACTTTTACGTCAACTTCCAACTATTTTGACATGTCGATACAGTAGTGCTGTTGTGTATTTATAAATATACGAATATTTAATAAAATTGTTCGAAATCTAACTATAAAAAAATCTATTCATGCTGGATTCCATAAATTCAAATTGCTCTACTTTAAATGATTTCATTTGCGATACCATCCCAAGAAATTTTCCATAAATAGTGTGACTTTGATTAGATGCCTTTCCATTACTTGAAAGAAGACATGTGCAAATCGCATGAACTCAAAACGTTAACAAAAAACCACGTTAATAGCAGGACGGCATGTATTCTAACCTACCCTCCAAAATTTAACTAGATGGGCTGCATTCTTTCATTACGTTAACAGAGAATCCCTTAAAACTAAATCATTAAAAAATGAAATTGCAAAGTGCGCAAATAACAGGTTACACATGTGTCGCACGTCTCCCTGGATCTTTCTAGTGCATGGCCTTCCAATTTGAACTCAAACTACTAAAACGGTGAGTTCTGTGAGTCGTTACGTGCTTATAGCTCTAAATTTGGTTATCTAATTCATTAAACGGGTAATGTAATCTAAAATAATTAAATGCTCTATACATAAGCGTTTATTTCTTGGTACTGTATATTACGTCCTTCCCACAGTTATTCTCTGGCTAAAATTCTTTAAAAACTGCTTGTCATACGTCTGCAAAGCCGGGTATAATCTCAAAGCCAGTCAACCCGAGTTTCATGCTTGTCGGAGTGACAATGTACAGAAATCGCTCATAAAATGGGTTCAGAGGGGCAAAAAGCTATCGTCAAAATTTTCTGCAAACCACTCGAATTTGGCAAAGCAGGTGCTTCTGACGAGTCTATCTTAAATGGCATCTAGATGTTGAATTTAAGCTATATAATTATTCAGTTAAGAAAAACGTAATATCGCTCACAATCGTTTTCGTGACACGACTTCGGTTAAATTTCTACTTTTATCGGCCATGGTCTTTAGAATGGAATGCCTTTCTCCTTTTGTGTAAACTGTTACTTATCTGATTCAATTAAGTTAGGATTGGAATATGGTGGAGCGTAAGAATAGATAACCCATTGATAGATCAATTAATAGGATCTTCCATAAAAATGCTTAGAAGTTAAAATAATTTTCAGCTAACATGGATTTCTTCTTAACCATAGTTTACAACAGTCTGTTGGGTAAATATTCTCTAATTCAGCTCTATCCTTCTACATACTCATGGCCCAAATTTTAATGAAATCGGGAAAAATGGCTGAAGGTGCAGAGGAAATATTTATGGACAAATAACTTCCAGCACAATGACGGCAATCTTACTACTCCATGAATTCTCGAGTTCAGTGTTCAAAGGGTATGTTCGGCAATCGTCTCCAGAATATTGTAGGAGGGCTGCCCAGATCTCGTTGGATAGACCAATGTTATAAAAAGGCCGCTAGTTCTTCTATAAACCCAATGCCTGTAGGAAAACTAGCTAATTTTTTGTAGTAAAATGTTATCCGGAATACAAGATTATTGCTTAGATCCGAGACCTCAAGTACAAAAAAAATTATACTAAAAATACTTCCGTGTAAAAACTTATTCCAAAAATGGTCTAGTTAACCTGTATATTTAAAAACTGTTGTATAATTGAAATTGCTTTAACATAACCATTCACATCTTAATGGTTGTTTTGTTCTCTAGTCTTCACATTACTCTGGACGAATGTAATTTGAATGGAAAGTGGCTGCACCGAAATCCTGACGTTGGCTCACTTTCTAGATAATACAAACTGAACGATACATTCATCGAAATAACTGACCCCACATGAGGATATTGGATGAAACCTCCAAAGGTAAGAATTTGATTACATAATGCTTTCAAAATCTTATTCCGCAGTGAATTTTCGATATCTAAAAGATATCGAACAAAGATTATCGCAATTAATATTCTAGTTGAATTGCAATATTATCTCTATCATTTGAATTTTGACTTCCGAATGGTTCTCTAAGTATGGGAATTTATAATAAACTTCATATGCTTTTACAAATAAAATTAAAAATTCTCGTGCAGTTATCCTTCTATGAATCCCGACAGCTGAAGAAAATGGCGTCATTTAAGGGGAAAACCCGTCACCAGCTTTAGATTTTTATTAGGGAAGTTATAAATGTTTCAGCTTCATTGTTAGCTTAAGTACTAAATGTTTCATTCAATCTTTGTCTTTCGTAAGATTCGTACTCAACAAAGTCATTTTGACAGGGAGCAGCTTATTTTCTTAGGTCAATGGATATGAAAATAGCATGTCCCATATCCGTGCTAGCATTCAAACTTTACGAAATTCGTACCATGAAATTTCAAAACTAGTATGGTCTTCATAAATGTAGCTACAAGCACGCGTAGACTTATGTCGGATTTCAATGACTTGCTAAATTACTTTAACCATCTGACTGCGGATTTTCTCTAAATCGCTATTTAGATGCGACGTTTTCAAATAAACTCGAATAGTTTACAAGTTAGCCGTTATTGTATGCTACCCGATAATATAAAATCTGCAATAGCAAGAGATAAACGCATTAAACCGTGAGAAGCAACGGAAAAAACAGATTACTAACCCGCGGAATAAGCAGTTAAATGGTTGGTTCATATAACTGAATATCAACTTGTTGAAAATGCCTTCATTCAGGAGATATAATAAAGAATAGGGTTACGGTAGGAAAACGTATAATATCGGTACGTATGGCGTACTTGAAAAATAATGCAAAATTCATCTAAGACCTGTTCATGTCATTGCTTCAAGAAACAACACACTCCACATTGTTTGTCTAATAATTGAACTATGCACTGAATCGTATAAAATACAAATTTGAATTCTTCAACTGGAGTCAAACTCGGTCTTCTCTAGGAAAGTCATTTTTTTGCTACCTCCTACCCCGAGTCGCTAATGCGTAGTAAATAGCGATGAGATTATGATATTGGAAATGAAATTTCAAGTTGGTTAAAATACTCGCAAGGGTTCAAACTAAATCTCGGGCCGGGCATATCAGTGCAAGAGTTTGCTTTTGTAAGTCTTACGACACGTATTAAACGATATTAAAACTGGATTGGCTTTTATACCCCAGGAAGGATTCAACATGAAGTAGATATCGAAAGTCAATTTAATGACATTTCCCCGCTTGAAACCAATTTTGGTTCGAACTTCGATAGTGTCTGACGAATCCGCGCCTCTGTTGTAAATGTTTCCTCAGTATGTAGATGACTGAACATGTATGCATATTATAGGAATTTAAAATTAATGAATCCTTTCTTTATAGGTCTATTCCGACTAGAATTCGTAACCAAGTCGTTGGTTTAAGCAACAGTGAGCATCTTTCAAGCCTTCAAAATGACCATTATTACAAAGAATGCAGTCTCAATGGTAAGTTTTTAAAGAGATGTAAAATAAACTTCAGGTTTTCTAATCTTGTATGGTTACTGTAAGGTTATTCAACTTGAACCTTCTAAACATTTCCCGCTGGTTCAAATATAGTCAACTTGTAAAAACTATAACAGTCTCCAATACTCCAGTGATTTATATACATCTTATACTTGAGAGTACGAGTTGATCAAACGATTTTTCATATTGCAGAAATTTAACATTAATATCTAACGTAGTACTGCCCAAATTGGCTCCTGCTCCATAAATCAGAACTTAGCATTCGGCGAGTATTGGGAAAACTAATTTTAAATATTCCATGCCTGTATTCTGTTCATGTTCAACACATTAAGGGTTCTACCAAATCGATTTTTGCTTAACGTATTGAAAGTTTCTATTTTAAAACGGAGATGCATATATTGTGCACTGAAAACACCCGAATTTCTACGGGCTGTAAAATGCCAACTTAATGCGAAAAGAACAAAACCTTGAATTACTGACGTACTATTAAAGAAATGTGAAACTTTTTGAATTTGACATAAGTGAATTTCAACAAATGTAGTTCTAATGACAGAGTGGGAAAATCGTAATCAAATCTAGATTTTAAGTCGAGATCCTTTATGAAACTTGGCTCTAAATTGTAGATCTAATTATACGATCCACGCATATTACAAATTCCCTGAAATATTTGACTTCCCTGAACATTACTTGGTTTTAAAAAAACCTGATCTAGGATACCATGTCGATACAATGTTTTTCATGTCGCGCTCATTGGAACAGACTGTCCGAAATCTTTTACATTAAATTATTCCATTGGAACCCACTAACAAGAATATCCTGTTATCAAATGTTCACGCTCCAAACACATTAAACTCAATTTGATCTTTGTTAATTTACCAATGTTTAAAATACGAGAATCTTGATACATATTCGTCCTGTACGAGTCTTAATGTTTACATAATGGTAAACAAAAATGACTTCGCCTTGGTTTGATTGGACTGACAATTTTCAAGATTACACAACTGACCCATTCATCTAGTCTAAAAGCGTTGGCTCCTTCTCGGAATCTAGAATTGCCGTTTATATTGAATTTCTCATCCTGTTACTAGTCTTGTCAGGATTTTAATAGGTGCTTAATTCTTAAAATTAAACTTTTCCTCCTTGCATTCTTAATCTAATGAAATTTAGCTCCTAGTTTTCGGATTACTGGGCTGCACTTCTAGAATTTTTACAAAAGACGAAATTATCTTTGCCTTATGAATTTAAAGAAATCGCTAGCTTAAGCTTATCTGCTTAAAGTGAAATATTTCTTTTTACCCATGCGCTGAAGTATCTATACGATCTCTTTCAGGACCCAAGAGAAATGGAAACGTCTCCTGGGTATATGCATGCATGTGTAAATTGCCAATCCATCCATGGAGATATACCGGTGCATTGAAAGGAAGGTTTCGCTATCCAGCTACTTGTTGACGATCCAAACGCCACTGTTCTACATATTTGGATGATAATGCGAAAGAATATTGACGGTGTCTTGATTATTTCAAGTATGACTTCATTTTTACGACAACGAACCTGAATTTATGGACCTCGACTCTTTCGATGGATTGACTTGTGAACTAATATGAGTACTTGGAAGGGCATGCGATGCATACCAATCTTTAGTGTCGGATTTCGGCAGCAAATGGCATATTAAGAATTGACATCAAAATTAGTTTCGTAAGACTTAATTTCTTGTGAACACTTTGACTTGTTACTCCAATTTTTGAATATTTTAAAAGCGTACATTCCAATGAAATTTAATTAAATATTTGTTTCAAATAACCTCCAATTTGATCTAGAGTTTCAAAATTTAAAGGTCAATTTCATGCTAGTTATTATTGGTACTCCTGTTTATAAAAGCAATTGCTCATCTTAAAATGGTACTTTCTCAGATTTGCTTCAAAGAAAATAGTTGATTTTGATACCGATTTAAGCTCCTAATTTTCAGAGGCTCAAAATTTAATTACAATTAAATGTTGCTTAAGCATAATGAAACGGATGAATGTAGGAAAGGAGCACAGAATAAAATAGTTGAAAATTGGACATGGTATAAGCACTAAACATCGCGTACGACATCGGATCGAAATCTGGTTTTGAACTCGAGCCCATTTCATAAGAGAATCTTCATAACTTTTCGAAAATTTAAACAAGATATCCTCAAATCATCTAATTCGAAGTTGCATAACAAACTTGATAATTTAACATATCTACTGGCTGAGGTTCAATTTTGAACATAATCTGCGTAATCCTAAATCTAAACCCTGATCCGACTTTAGTTAAGCCTCTTCAGGATACTTAATTAAAAATTCAAGCCCTTCAATTCAAATTGGTCCATAATTGACTTAATTTTTCCGAAATTCAATTCTTTCAGAATTGGTAGCCGCATTTAAAACCAATTTTGGCTAAAAAATCTACGGTTATTGGCAGCCGCTGATGCCAATATGAAAAGTAAAAATTGCACTTAACTAAGAGGATCTAGTTGGGTAACTTTTAGAATCGACTACATGGAGCTTGAAAAAGGATAGAATGGCTATTAGCGCGTTAACACTGGCCCCTGATGACTTTCTATTTAAGCAGCATGGGACCGGTTGCCTAAGTAGAAAGTTCGGTCCCCAGGGAATCGGTGCTTAACGTGTAAATTGTGGAGTTTGTTTTGGCAGTGGCAGCTGAGAAATAAGAGTGCTTTGAATCTTTATAGTGAATATTATGGAAGGGCGCAATTTAATTTTATCTTGTAGTGCAATTTCTACTTAAAACATCGGTAACGACTATTCAAAAACTAAAACAAGTTTTCAAAGTGAAAGCTTTGAACTGTTATAAGAAGCAACGCATCAGTGTAAATCGAGACAAATTACGGTCACATTAATAGATAATTCTTAAATTTCATTTTAAATGAACAATTTAATAATGTAGAATTGTAGCTCAATCTCTTCAGTGTTCTTTCCTAAAATTTATCTTTTCAATATATTATACAAATTCATTTAAAAGAGCCGGATTCTAAGAATCCAGCTAAACGAAAATTATACTAACGTGGGCTTGAATTTCAAAAATATAAATTGAAAACTTCCTTGATGCGGCTACATTTGGCGAAAATTGCTTTTGGCATTGTAAATCTTAACTTCGGGAAAAACTTGTTCTGAATCATCCGTTTCATTTAAATGGCTTGTTTCAACACTTCCGAAAACTGGTTAAGATGTCTCAACTTTACTGTATTTAATTCTCACGGACAGTTTGGTCGGACAACACTTCTAAGCAAATCAAAAGATGCATACTTTTTGTAAAGCAAAGTAATGTGTGCTGTAGAAGAAAAAGAACGTGCTTCAATGTCTACAATGTAAAGTGAAATTACATCGCTCAATTTTAATCCTTCACTTGAAAGTTTTCTTAAAATAGTTAAAGCCTCTATTTTGATTGAAATTTGTCTTCTGCCATGATTGGTGAACAGAATGTATGCAGTTGATATTGGGTGTTCTGTCTGTCAACTACTTTGCACTCAGCCCGAAACAGAGTTAAAGGATCAAAGGTGCTTCATGTCTGCAGAGAATTCTCCAGCCATCATTCACTTTGTGCTAGCAAGATGTATGTGAAATCTACATATGCCGATGTTTGTTCTCGGTGAAAGGTAATGTCTGTAATTGTATCTATGTCTGTAATTACATATTTAAGTTAACGAACACTTATAAAATGAAGGCTGGCCGGTGTATAACAGGTTATTAGTTGTCAAACTAAAGGATATACGAATATATATTGTAAATTCCTTTACTCAAGTAAAGTTTTACAAAAGTGAAATCTCAAATTATAAATTTGAATCTTGAATTAAGAACGTCTTTAAATCTGCAAGTTAAAAATTAAACATTTTTCGATATAGAAAACTTAATTTTAAGCATTCCATTATGAGCTTGTTCAATCGAATACTAGTAGTGCTTCAATAATTTAAAAACTAGCGATATTTTTAGTTTGGCAAGATAATCATTTATAAAATATTTCCATCTTCCGGGCGCTTTAAATCTCAAATTGAGATTAAAATAGGCAATTAAGATCTGCAGTACTGATTCAAAGAAAATGGAGTAAAAACATGCCTTGGAAATTCTAGATTCCCTTCAAAAATTTCTCGCTGCTAACCCAAGATTATTTTCTAAATAGTATAAAGTTGATTAAGGCTGGAATTTAAGTTGATATATTCTGGTAATTTTCCTCGTAAAACTAGCCTCGAAACTCGAGTGACGTCTCTTAACGTGTATATAGATTTTAATGCTTAACCTCTTGCCTGTTAGTGAAAATGGTATCCGTTTCAGGATGTCTAATTTCCTGAAGGCTCTTTTGACTGCTTTACTCTCCTTTAAAGAAATTTAATTTTCCTTCGTAGTGTTTAAGTCTATATTATAGAAAGCGATTTCAATAATCAATCTTGACTTCTGCAGATGGTATTTTAAAATGTATAAAATATGTAAACCAGACAAGCCTTTTTCTAATCATTTAAGATTCAATCATGGATTTCGCTATGCCTTGATCAACCGATCTTGAATGAAAAGTTAGCTTATTTAACTTTGGTTCTTAAGCACGCGAAAATTAATGAAACTTCAAAATGCTTTCTTTTTCATCTGGAGACGGCTGGCTAGCTACGCCGGCAAGCTAGCAGGTCGTCTTAATGTCGAAGCGTTTTGATTGTGTTGCCTGGCCCCCAACACGACCAAGACGTCTAAAAAAAATTCAAAGCAGTCGGTGAAACATATATTTAAAATCTTTAAATTCGTAAAACTATTTCAACAATAACGCTGACCTTAAACTTAAAACTAGCTGTATTTTAATTTCTGTGATGTCAGTTTAGAATTTTCTTATCTTATTAAAATTCCTTAGCAGTTCTACATTAATTCCTTGTAGATGCAAGTGGATACCAAGTGGCTTGTCTGGTTTCCATTTAAGCGGGATGGAATCTTAATTTTAAAATCTATTGCATATTTTTCAAATCGAATTGAATATCGACTTCTAAAGTTTTGTAGTCCCAAATTTGAGAAACAAGATGTCCAAGGTCACAATTGGAAATCTTGTATCTTTCCTGCAAGACAACGAGGAGTTGATCTCCTCCAGACCCAAGCCCTGTATAAATTTTCGTCTCGTATCTCAACCGAACTCTTCTCCAGAATATATCAACTTTAGTAGATTTCATCAATTTGTACTCCCCACCGACCAACCCTTCATAATATTGTATATAGTTACTTTCGCTGTGTACCATATGTAATTTTTTCTTGATAAATATTTCCACGTATATCTTTTAAACCGACAGGGAATCCTGTAGACTCCAAGTTCGGAGATATTCTGTGGCGAAAGAAAGTCCCAAGTTTGAAATATAAATCTAAATATAGATGTATTGATAAGTTTCCCTTCCCTTCACTTCACCCTTGTAACTCCAATACTCAAACTGGAGACGTCTTGGAATTTAAAAGGTTTTGCGTAGTTTAAAATCCTTAACAATAGTCTCTAAATGACGCAAGCAGATGGGCAAAAGAATTGCACTATATGAAGCGGTTTTAAATAAAGTAAGGCAAATCCTTTCAGCCCGCCAACGAAATCTTGGTTTTGAAGAAATTATGAAGCATCTGCTCTCGGCAAGTAAAATTTGAGTCGATATTCTTTTTGTCCTTGAAAAGAAAAGGGAGAAATCGAGTACTCAAAATCAAATTCAACTTAATGATTCGTTCGTCAAATATAAACTTGTTTTAACTTAAATTTACCAAAATATAAGGTAAGACGGTTATAGATTATCGCTTGTGTCCAACAAAACTAATGGAATTTTGGTTTATAAAAAGTACTTAGCATTTGTAATGGTACATCTAATAATAAAGTGTGTATTTAAATTGTAAATTTCGCACAGCCTAAGAGCAAAGTTCTAGCACATGAAGATTAAAATTTCATTCAAATTCATCTTGTTTCAATGGAGAGGGCTCGCTTTCTTGGTGGAGTTAAAGCGAGGAAAGGGTTGTCAGTGGCTGCGCTAGCCAGTTCACTGGCAATCTTCTAAATTACTCAAGACTCTTTTGAAGTCGGTGACTGATCACCACCGAATTCAAACGTCTTGGAAATAGAAGGTAGATTAAATCATCGCAGAATGTTGCAACATGTATTGAGTTAACATGGCGTATAAAGTAAATGAAAGTTCACCAATAATATCGGTGAATATTAATTATTAGCAGAACTACAGCATTCCTTGGCGTAGGTTAAGACGTACGATTCCATTGGGTTTTGTTGGTCTTGAGCTATTGTGGAATAGAATGGTAGCATTCTAAAATTAAAGCAAGAAACTCCTTTGTGACAGCAGTTTACTCTGTAAAAGAAACGTTAAACGCCTATTCCTCTTGTCGAGAAGATGGACTTGAACAAAATTTTTAATTAGAATTCCAATCCTTACTCTCGGGCAATTTTTTACTTCCGTTTAAAATGATTAACGTTGTCAATGAATGTAACGGATATATTAATTAGCATATTTCTCTTGATAGTTTTCAGATCACTATACGTTTTTCCATCAAGCGTCATCATTACCCAGATTGGTACACGCAACAAACTTCAGTCGGTGGATTAGTACTAGATTTTGTTCCTTTAAATCTGGGTATATTTAAATTCGGTTATTCTCGGCAAACGAATTTTTTAATGTAGAATAAATTATTCAACTGATAGCTTTGCGTTGAAGTACGCGAAGGTACGTTAGCATTGCAGCAAATAGTGTACCTTCAAATTTAAGCTAGTGTGGAGAATCCTAAAAATTACAAGCTTATCATGGATTCCTATTTACCGAATAAATTTTTAGATTCTCGTTTTTCAATGTTTAATACTGTAATTTAACGATTTAATTTTTTTTTTGCTCCCATTTAATTTGATCAAAATTGAATACGACTTTAATTGTAAACTAAGATACTTTTTGCAGAGTTGGTTTTGGAATTGCAAAATGCATCGCCTAGCCTTCATTAAAAAACGCTGTATTGTTATATCCCATTTTGAGCTAACTTAAGGTTTTTAGAATGTATTTTAAAGGCGAATATGTAGCTTAATTTAATGCTTTTTCTGTTTATGTAAATAAGTGCTCATCAGTTTCTTTTGTATGGTTTTTCACGTTCAGTCCATTCTCTATAAATTCAGCAATATTTTTGTAACGTGATAATTTCCTTAAAGTTGTCAATTTATCACGAATTTGTATTACCTTGGCAATTGTAAAATTGTATGCTATGCATTATCACGTCCAGTTATGCATTAAATTCATTTCTAGCTGAATTTCTTTGATACTTATTTATCCTTCCACTGTATGTCCAATTCTGAAGATCATCCAAGTGATAGTAAAATTTCCTAGCATTATTTACAATTTTTAACGTTTACAACTTGCTGCACATTTTGTAAATTATTTCACTGCTCCTTCCAGTTAGAAATTTAAGATGCAAATTTTAGAATAGAAAGTTTTCGGCTAAAGAAAATGCAAAAGAATTTAAGATCTTCAATAACATGGACTTATGTAAATCGACACACTTCTAATGTTTTGCGTTCAATATTTCTTCAAATTCTTTTTAATTAAAATAGTGTATCTACTTTAATCAATGTACTGTAGGGGAATTAATAGATTTTTTCAAACGTTTTTTTTTAATAAGCAAATCGCTTATTATGTTTATATCCACTTCTATCGAGTACTGCATACTCGTGTTCACTGAAGATAAAATTCTTATAGAACCAAAATGGTCTGCAAATGCGTATTTTTAATTTTGCTTCAGCTGCAAATCTTTACCAAGAATCTCTTGTGTTCTGAATGCTGTTTCCATCTATTAATACATAAACTTTCATACCCAAAATTGAATGCAATGAAACTGTCGGGGTAAACTTCAATTTTAAAATCAGTCTAGTCGCAATAGTTATCTGATGTCCTATAGCAAAACAATACATTGTTTATGTATAGAAAATGCATAACTTATGAACGATTCCTCAGACATATTAACTACTCGATCCGAGTTTTCTTTCTAGTATTTTTTCCGACACTTGTATCAAGGATAACGGATCTTTATGCTGAAATTTAAGCAATCGAATAAGTATCATTTGTTGATTGGTATATTGTAAGTGTTGCTTTGCATTATAAATTCTGTAATATTTTGTCATCCAATATTAGTATTACAGTGCTTTATTTTATTTCACGATACTGTGTGCAATAAGTTTCAAAATAAAATGTAATATTGAATTTTATTTAATGTCTTGAAATAAACTTCGTAATCTAAAATCTGTCCTCTTTTATCTATATTTGTGATTTGAACAGACTCGAAACTTGATTTCATATTTAATATACGAGCTTACTTCTGTTCTTACAGGAATTAAGATTTTACAATCGAATGGAGGTTATGTTGTGTTAGACGCATGCTCTTTGAACGATTGTAACTCGAATCTCTCAAACCCCATGATAATGCCTGCATGTAAGTGAAATGCAACATTAGTCGTTGCACCCATTATTGAACTTTTAGACGCCTCGATTCTTTACTTGTGATTCGCATTAAAATGGTTTAGAGATCGCTATTGCTACATAAAATGTAGCTTCAGAAATGGAACATTTAATTTTCAACGCCTCTTTTCCTCTGTAAGGTGAAAAGGGCTTTAGTTGGAAAAGGTGGTGTCAGTAACAGATAATTGAACTCTTCCATCTGATCTAGTTTCTCTTTACATACCTCATTTTCTCATTGCGTATTAATAACCTAGTCAGCTTAAAGATATAATGCGAGCTAGGGAAAATTTATAAAATGTAACGGTGCACCTGGTGGATGGCCTGAAGTAATATTTCTGTACAAATATTAGAGGTTTTGTTGCCTACAAACGAAACAATTAGACGACTTCCTGACGTTTTCAGGTTTGTTGTATTGCTATCTTTTGTTAGAATTTTGTTTAGGTCACTTTTATTTCTATTGCATACTACTTTAGGGAAAAGTACTAGTCTAAACGTCAGATTGCATCTCTCTCCTCTTCCGTGAAGAGTCTGCTGAGCTTATCTAGTTAGTTAATGTAGATTCGATGGTATTAAGTTTTTGGAGGAGTTTCCCCATATTCATGTTTTTGTTCGAAAAGAAATCTTAAATTTAGGACAGTGAATTAAAATAAGGGATTAAAAATTTAAATACTATCAGCTTAATTTTTAGTAAAAACTGCTTAAAGCCGATTCGCTGAATTCTCTGTGGGACTTGCTGTTTAGAGTAACTTTTTCTTAAGCATGCTGGATTCGCGTGCACATAACTGATTTCCAACTCGTAGATATCTATAAGCGTACGCTGCTACCCCCCCCGTCTATAACTAATCCAAAACTTTATTAAACGGCAAGACATCCAAACTATCCTTCGGTGATAGTTTACTGCCGAGGAAATTCAAGGTTTTCTTAATATGCAGTCTGTAAAATGTGAATGTTATTTTTTAACTCTCTTCTGCTTCGAGCTTCTTAATGATACAATCTTGACTTCCATTACCTATACTGAACCACTTAATTGATTAAATTCAACGACCAATTCCCAGTCTCATTTTGGGATGGTGTTATGTCGTATAGATTCAAGCAAGAATCTCTTCAACACTTGACGCATTGATTCTATGTAGTTCAATTTCAGGTATTTTGAACATAACCATGGCTCTTTAACAAATTATCGTTCCAATGAATGATGTTAAACTCTTGTCGGTGCAACAGTTACAAAAACAAAGCTTTGCACCAGATTCTCGTTAAAAATAAATTCTAATGTCACGCTAACTTTAGCTTGTGAAACAAGATAATAAGCATTATGTGGGCCATTAACGACCCATACTGCTTCATAAGCTTAAAAGCAATTCATAAAATTAAAGGAAAATTGGGAATTTGCCTTGGATTTTATATGGAAAATCCCGCAAATCTTGCATCAGTTAAACCAGTGGCTTTCGTCACGTGTTTAGTTTCAGCTTGTATTACAATCTCAACAAGTTGAAGATAGTTTTCTCGCTAAAATTGTTTAGTTGCTTAAGACTAAATCAATGTAAATAAACCGCACAGTCATGTTAAATTGAGGGTTTAATCAAATCAATGACGAAACGGCTTAATATACTTGTTGCTAGTGAAATAATCTTTGCAAATGCTCTTGCTATTGTAATTAAGAATTATTTTTAACCTAGAGTGAAAAATCATTCTGTTTATTGTTGCACACGCGGTGACTGTCTTGGGTTCAAATGTTTCACTGTTTGCATCTTGGGTATCATTTTCATGGTTTAGACACGAATGGCCATTCGATTGTATAACTTGTAACGTCTTGTTGATGACACCATGTCTCTGTGATATTATTGGATGCTGAGGAAAGTATTTACGGTAAGATTCACCATTTTATGAGCAAGAAGGAAGCTTGGCAGTTTAACATCGGAGTTTTTCCATTTGATGTGCGATTAAGAGCTATGTATGGGGCAAAAAGGTAAGCAATACATTAAAGCATCTCCACACTGAATGGATTTAACGTTATTATTGAAGGCCTTTTTTAGATGTGCAAGTATACTTGAATTAAGAATTTTCATGATTAAAGTTTGCCAATTAGATTTCTCATGAATCCTATTGCAGTTGTACTTGAATTCAAGCACATTGGCTCGTGTCCCTTGGAAGGAAAGCTAGCGTAATAAATTGTAAATTTATTCAAAATTTCCATTCACGCATTGTAAAAATATCCAGTGATTGAGAGAACTTTCCAACAATACTTCCGCTTAAGAACCATTAATCTTGGGCTGACTTATTTAATGGCAGGCATCTTTCCCAAAATTTTCCTTTAAACTTTAAAAATTGTAGCATTTCTAAGAAATTGAAACCCGCGTGATACATTTAACAGCATCATTAAAGTTTAATTTAATTCTTTGAATGGTATAGAATTGCTCTCATAATTAGTTTTGACATGCATGTTTAAATTCCAAGATCTACTACTGAATAAATTTGATTACATTCAATAGAAAACGAAAAAAAACTCTTTGAATATAACTCAATAGTTTAAATATCTAGAAATATTCCTATTAATAAAAAATTACTGTTGCTCTTTGTGCATAAGCTCTGAATAGTTCATTTTTCGTTATTATAATTGGAGTTTTTAGGTTAATTTCTATACTCGTAAATTTAAAGACCCTATTTAAAGATGCTTCTAATTTCTTAAACTATTCAAATATTTTTCAGATCGAGTAGGGAATGGCCGTGAAATATTCCGGTTAATAAAACTTTTAATAGAGAACTTTCGCAGCTGAGAATTACCTTAAAATTTATTAAGGGAATGGAGTTTAGTCTTTAGCCTTGGATTCACGTATATTGTACATTGATTGCATTTTCGACATATAACGTGAATTTTAGCAATTTGGAGCGTTCCATGATTGGGGTCTTTATACACTGAATAACTCTAACACTAATTGGGAAAACTTTCAAAATGATAACAGTAAACTGATAAAGTAATAATAAATTGCTAAACCAAAAACAAATGTCGTTTATATAGATACTTCGCATGTTTACAAATAGATGTCTCTGATTAAAATACATGCAAGCACCGAATGCAGGATGAGACTTGGTATTTTAACCTATTGTGGGGCTTGTTTGTAGCTACTGCACAGAATTACCGCAATTTGTAACTTATCTAACATTTATTCATTCACTCAATTATAATTCGACACAACGATGACCGGTATTCCATAAACATCTCGTGTTCTGCGGGCATTTGTTGAATCAAACACTATTCCAGAACAAAAACTGATCAAATTAAACCATCGGCAAAATAAGAGCTAAAATTTTTATATTAATATATATTTAAAATGTTCATTTATTAAAATAAAGATGAAATCGCAATATTCAGTTAATACTCAGAAACGTTTCTTTAAATTTTCATGTCGGGTTGATCAGAGTCGGAGTAACAAGGGTGTTGCTGCCTGCCAAACAGCAGCCTGGTCAGGTTAGGTCTTTCTTTTAAATTGTTAACTTTTTTCTTAATGAATATTTTTTTTACCCATAAAGTAACCGTTCATTCATATGATAATATATAAATCAAAATTTAATTTTATTAGCAAATCGAACAATACTTTTTAGTCAACTTGAATATCATGAGAAAAATTATTGTGCACTATTTTATTCATAAAATATATCTGCATCCGTCGATTTTTAATCGCAAACAATTGCCAGAATTCAAATTGTAATGAAAAACATTGAAAAATTTTTTTAAAACTTTTTGCACGAATAATAAATGATTTGATGTATTTACAAAAGTAAAGTGTCTTTAGGAGATGTTTCTTTTTCCGGAAGCTGTCCTCAAATTACAATTATCATTAAAATTGTTTAACTATTTAAAAATTAAATTTCAACCATAATTTATTTATATGAAATTAGTTATTTTATGGGTAATAATTATCAGCACTTTAAAATTAAATCATTTACAAATTTTTATTAAATTAATATTACAAAATTAAAAAAAAGCAGACCGTTACTATTTAATTGCATGCCACTACCCTGCTTTGTCCATGACCAATATCTATAATTTACTGATATCTAAGCTATGCCGAAATTGAGAGGTTTATTTTTCTGAACTGGCTGGCTATTGAGCTTTAACGTTTTGCCTAGTCAACGTCTGTGAATTAAAATGTCACTGTAAAAGTTTGATCAGGGCTTGAATTGGATTAAGGCTATCTTTTTGTAAATACATTTCATAGACTATATGATATTTTCTTTTAAACCACTAAGTCTTAAGTTTTATTCCATTGCATCGCGATAATTGTTTTTTCATTTTAATTCACTTGAAACGGGTGATTTTAAAAAGCAGGCAGAATTTTCTTCCCTTGGTTTCCTCAGTGCAAATAAGGAAAGTTTTGAGATTAGCTTCGTAGTATAGTGAAATTAATCAAATTTGCAATTTGTACCTTACTTTTTTTTGACAGGTTGAGTCTGGAATTAGATTGACAACTTTGGTGTCAGAATCACGTGCCAAATTTCATTAAACTAGCTCATTGCGTATCTGAGTTATCGTGTTGACTTGTACACAGATGAATAAGCCAACAGATTTCATTTCGAAGAAATTCTTCCAAAATTTGAAAAAATTCTCTAATTTTGGTATAAAGGTTTATTTGTGGATTTTATCCGTTCAGACATGCAGACATAACTTCTAAAGTTGTTCTCTTTGCTTCAAATCTAAAATTGAATCAAGAGATCTACGTTTTCGATATTAACAAACACTATTTTCTCTTTTCACATTTCATTTAAGAGAAAGTAATGATTCGGTTAATCCTTTTTAATGCATTTACATACGAAAGCTAAAAAAATGAATAATTTTTTAAAGAAAGTTGTATTGCGAATGCTATTCTTTGTTGATTTTTTTCCAATAGAAAACTTTGTATTCTCAAATCCACATAATTCTACAATTAAAAAGTCGTTACCATCACTTCGAAAACAAATATCAATATTTCTTGCTCGAAGCGTTGTATCTGTATAATTATGAATTTTCATTGAAATGGTACCTCGATGTAGTGAAGGAAATCAATATTAAGTAATAATTTATTGCCAGTGCTTTTATTAAGTTATTCCCGAGTGATATATGAGAATTCATACAAAAAGAAGGCATGTTAGTTTCTTTTAAAAGACAGCAGAACGAAAATTGCTACTTCAAATACATCATGATGTCATTTTAACTAGATTACGAATTGTTCCTATTTCTCTTACTCATAAGTATCTTCTTTCTGCAGAGCATTCTTCTTTTTGCAGCCACCTTGGGGACTCGCTGACTATTCATCAAGTTTTAATCGATACTAGACTTCGCTTAAAACTTTTTCATCCAAACACGCTTATATTATGCATGTGGAGAAAAATTTTGATCTAAATTTATCGCTATCTCTGAGACGTATGATTTTTTTTACAATACAGTAATCTCTTAATCTTTTATTTTGATATCTACCCAATAACTATCTGTTCAACACTGGGTTTACCATGAGTTGGGATATACCTATTTCTACCAAAGGGGGTAAAATAACCCTTTTCGGTACTTAGGTCAATTTATATTTTTTCTAACTCTCTATTAAGAAATTAAAGCAGAAACATTTTTATATATTCAATATATTTGTTCAGGTGTGGTGAAAAGGCAGTTCCTCTGTGTTTATTTACTAAGAAAAGTGTTTATTTTCTAATCTAGGTCTTCAAGACCATCTTTTCTTCCACCAAAGCATTGACTCATACATCTTCTTACTAACAACTTATAATAGCTTCTGTCTGGCTGAATTTCGGCTCCGTCTTCTAGCTTCTTATATCACACATTTTACTAACATATACTTATATCTATGCGAGTCCCTATCAAGCCGTTGCATGTTTAAATATCAATGTATGTATTATCAATAATATTTATTCGAATGGCCAAAATGACTCCTTCGGTAAAAGTAGGTATATTATGTACGCTCCGAAACTGAAAAAAAGAAAAAGAAATAAGACTTACTAAATAAAATAAGATAAATTATATGTCTTATAAATGTAAGTAAAAATAAATTAAAATATTCTCATAAAATACGGCAATAATTTTCTTGAAGGGAATTAACGAAAAGTTTTCTTAGAGGGATCAAAATGAACCCTTGTTAAATCTAGTGCTAAAGAAAACGTCGGTTTAGTGGAAATTCATGGGACGCAATTTTAATTGAAAGAAACGTTTGCTTATTGCACAAAATACACAAAATTATCAGAAAATAGCGGTTTATATAATAGTATTACAAAATATAATTCAAAATTCTGAACACAAACTTATAATTAACATCTCGCCAAGCTCACTAGTAATAACATGTAGTGTTATTATCGTAATAACTAGTAATAACATGTAGTGTTTAATCGTATTATCGTAACACTAGTAATAACATGTAGTGTTTAATATCGCTTGAAAGTTTCCCTCTCGCATTTTGACGCCGGATAGCTGGAATGGCGAAATGTCCAATTATAAGGAGAGTATTTTATATTGATATATTGATTGATTCTTTGTTTGTTATTCTTTCATTTTATATTTATAACTCTTTTTGTTTGTAGGTTTAATTTATTTGCATTATTCCTTACTTTAGGGAAACAAAACAAATATTTAATTTTTATTTTATCTATATTTTAAAACTCTTTCCTGATTTAAGCTGGAAAATAATATGAATCGCATACATTACGGGTTTATTTAGCAACAGCGTCAAAGTATGATTTTCATTTTTACTTTTTTTAGGTAAGGAGCATACAACGAGAAAGTACTGAATTTGGCAAAAAATTCGAATTCGAAACTTTAACGAATTACTGCAATAGAAAAATACCCGAGTCCGAAAAACACATTTCTGTATTTATACCTGCCAGTGAACACGATAACTTAAAAATCCTTTAAGCTAGATGGATTAAATTTAGTATATGATCTCTACTTCAAATTGACCGACCTCCATCAAATTTGGACGAAATCCATTCAGAGGAAATCTGTGCGTCCTACTTCCGATTATAAGTTAACACGATATTTGCAAAATGAAGGAATGATGGATAAAATTTAACACGGATTTAACATCTAAAATGTAAATATGCTCAGATATGAAACCACGCCTATCAAGGGATTAGCCATCTTTGTGTCTCTACTTTCACACGCACATAAACGAAATAATACAAGTACTCAATGACTTAAATATATGACATATGGTATACCATTTTGTGACTACAATTCTAGTTCTGTATCAAATTTTGGTTTTAATCGATCAGTGCAAAAACATCTAAAATACACATTCAGTGTTCTGGTGTTTGTGTATTAACAGCATCTCGGTGATTAATCGCCAAAAATCGCACTCTTATTGGCTCTTTCGTAATTATTATTCGCCAACGATTAATAATCCACAAATGCATTTATTATACAGTATATGAGACAGTATCAATAAGATCTTCTGGATATACAAAAAAATAATCTTTAGTTTACAATAAAGAAATAAAATGAAAAATGAAATATTTTACATTTACATTAGAAGCTAGCATTATAAAGTGTTTTGCATTTATAAAATGTCTTGCTCTCTATTACAGCTTTATCATATTTACGTTGCGAAAAGTGAAACTTATAAATAATCAAAAGTGCTCAATAAATGCTTAATAAGATCATTTCTTTATAGAATTATTTCCTAGTCATGAGTTCTTGAATGGGATGTACCTCTAATGAAAACCCATTATGAAAAGTATTCAATAAATGTCTATTAAAGGAATGTTTTCATCTGAAGGATCATATATAATACTGCTACCGAGAGGATGCACCTGCGTGGTGTTGTGCTTGGTCAATTTCATACTCTCCCAGATTAGAAAAAAAAAGAACTAGCATCTATTCCGAGAATCCTCCTCCTATATATCACTGAATCATATCGTGCAACACCAACAGCAGCTTTGCATGTTATTACAAGCATCATGCCACTATACATGAAAGCTCAACATGAAGCCATTTACATCGATGTCACATGCTTAAAGAAACAAACAGAATTCAAAGGTGTAACCTATTATCCCAGAATATACGAAGAAAAAGTCAAGAATATTACTATCCGCCCTTCATTGAAACAGAAAAACAAGTCTCAAAAACCGAGCCCTTGGAAAAGGATAAAAATCTGACATTCTTTACAGATGGGTTCAAAACAGAACTGGAAAAATGATGCTCATGTTCCGCATTAAAAAATGGTATTACAATCCTTGAATTCAAAGCTAAACTGGAAAATAATCATACAGCATTTCAAACAGAATTGCCTGGTCTGAAAATAGCTAAAGTAAAGAAAATGAAACAATTAAAATCTGGTCTCTCGAGTTTGCTAGCAATACAAGATCCCCTTACTTCTCATCACCTTGTCCAAGACATCCAGTTGTTTGTAAGACTGTGTGTCATAAGACTTGATCCATTTCCTTCTTTTCTTCAACATTTCCACTTAATAGAGGATGACCTTTGCTCTTGTGGAGAAATCGGCGATCACATGCACTTTGCGACGCCCTGCCCTTTACCTTTTTCATGACATTTCAGAAAACCTTCATCTTCGCAAGAAAGTCTTTGATACAAAAGAATCTTTAATAATTCATCTTACAAAAAATAATCATAAATAGGATTAAATTCCTAATTGATCATGGAGAATTATTCCAATTAAGTTAATCTTATCAATTTTCCTGTGCAATATTTTGATACTCCTATTATGTTCAGAATATATCCTTAAGCCTCCTAAAGTATCTAAGTTTTATAATTGTTTTATTTTTCACTCATACTGTACATTATCATGTTCATTCATCTAGTTTTATTGCACTCCAGATATTTTTCATTCTAGTATTTACCAATTTTTTGAAAGGTTATATGTATTCGGATTTTGTCATTTGTATGTTTCTTTAGAATTGATTTCAGTGTAACTGTTTTGTTTGTTTTTAATAAAGTTTACCTACATCTATACCAAACCGGAAAGGGGGCACATAAGCTCTAGAAAAGGGGAGTGTGGTGTGATATTAAGTGTTTAGAGATATTTCTCAACCTTCAAGACATGCTTTATCATCCCAAGTTTGAGAAAAGTCAAATGGCTGTAATTTGGAAACTTCCGAAGAAAATATACCTTCATAGCAAAGAAAAGCAATAATACGATGATTTATTTAACATGCTGCTGATTTTAACCATCGTTAGGTACGGCATTCTCTCAGATACCATACTCTTTTGTTTGTCTACAGTGTCTTAAGCTTTAATGTTTTTTTTAAATTTAATATTTGAAATACATTTATTCTAAAAAAAAGATTATTTAATTCCAAATGTTACAGAGAAGCTTCACCGACCTAGTGAAAAAGTCTCGACTTTGGGATTGGATGGTACTAGATTCAAAACCACAGAAGAACAGATGTGGAAGTTTGTCTAGTACATGTTAAATTCGTCGTAGTAGAAGACTCTTGCTGGAACGGCGTGTAGAGGAGGGGAGCCAGTTGATGTGTCGCCTTGTTCAAAATTACTAGGTCCATACCAAAATAAAGGTAATGTTGTTCCGTAACGGGAAGAAAGTGAAATTAAATTAAAATAAAATGAACATTGTCACAAAAGCGTCTCTGAAATGTTGCCATCGCAAGTATTATACATTTTAGAGACCATAATAAATAAGCAATTGGCAGATTTTAAGCAACCATTCACAATTTCTAACGATCGTTCTCTAACGTCTTTCGTTAAATCAATCTCGTATTAATTAATCTCAATAATATAGAAAAAAATATATCAATAGAAAATATAGAGTAAAAATATCCCGATAGAATGAAGAATGTCAAATGACGATGGATGATTGAAGCCTAATCTTATTTAATACTCATTTGTTTAATGATTGCCTGTTTATATAGATAACCATTGACAAATGATTTAAAGGACGACGCAGAATGTACCGAAACGATCTGATAGATCGCCAACGTCTAATGGAAGTTCCGAGGCTTCACTCCTCGTTGAGTTTAAACTCTTCATATGAGAAATAGCTTGAAGAGGATAAAAATGATTGCTAATTATATATTTACCATTTTTAACAAAAATTAAACTGTAGTTAAATGGGATTCCTAATTCTTATCTTTCCAAACTGATGAAAATCGCAGTGAAAACTTGTGCCTAATAATAATAATAATGCCCTCATACATATATGTATCTCAAAATGCATCTCAGTATTTTTAAATCTTATATATTTCCTCTGTAATTAATATTTATGATACTATACTGATCCCTGTATAAAATTCATTTCTAATATGTGTAAATAACTCCAAATTAATTGAAGAAAAGGAAAAGCTTTAATCTAACCAGAATGTTTAGCCATAACAACGAAATTTTTGACTGGAATGGCGTGTAGTCAAATACTACTCAATAGTCAGATACTCAATAGGTCCCAAAGATCAATTCAGATTTCTACAAAATATCTGATATTCGATAATATTTTCTATGTATCTTTGTAATTATACGTAATTCTGTATTACAGATATAGAATGATCTTATTCTCCGTAAACAGAGCCATTACAGACATGCTATAATCTTCTTGTGCTCAAGGGAATACACAAACATAACCCGTTTTCCGTCTTTTCGTAAGACAAAGAATGACATTAATGATCAAAATGATTTATGCACTTATAACAATATAAAAATTTGTGCTACTCGATAGTAGTAAGTGATATTTTTTCCCGGATACTAAATCAACTATTAATCTATTTTGGCTTTTGTCAGAAACTACCAATAATGGAAGTATACATATAAAAACCATAGATAATAGATAAAAAATGAAAAATCACTTTCTATTATATTATGGTTTCTAGAGTTTTCTTAGCATATGAAAGTCATGAAGACTATGAAGCTTTTAGAATAATTAATGCAGAAACAGTTAGAGGAAAATTTACTTTCAATACATTTTTGTCTATTTTATGAAATGATTAAAATCAAGCTTCAATAAGGGAATAGGAATAAGGCAAATTTAGAAGATATTCAGCTTGTATTTAAATTTTAATCGCTATCCGATATCAAAGCCTTCTTAGAAAATTTGTAGATATGCTAAATCCTCTCTGGTGTATATTCAAGGCAAGTGATCAATTTATACTCATGATTCCTGTCCTAGTCCATAAAACAAAAATGTTTATGTGTATATATGCAAATACATCAAAAATATACTGTGATCAACAATATTCGGGCACTTTCAATTTTACATATTTTTTCCAAATACCTCTAGAAATGCTGGACGAAGATCCTTCGAGTTTCGACCAAATAAAAAAGTACATTAATTCGCATTTTACTGTGAAGATTCGGTCACAAAATCCTTTAGCGGACCAACTAAAATTGATGTAGGAGAAAATGGTTTTGACTCACCTCAATGAACAGAATGCAGCTAATAATGCACCTTTAGCAATGGTTTTATTTTCTTTCAAATATACTTTAATGCGCTTTCATAAATACAGCACGTAAATTCGAGAAGATATTCAAAACTTGAAGTGTCAGAATACTTTTGATTACTCAGTCTTTACATTATTTTTAGTTATCCATCATCAGACTTTTCAAAATACTATGAATGAATTGAAATAATCACTTTTAATATTTGCCCGAAATGTAGCCGAATTCTATATTGTGTAAGTGCTTGTTTGTTTTAAAACTCAAATTAGAAATTTTTTATCTTTATAGGCCGAAATTGTATCTTAAAGTGCTTGCTTAAGTATTTATTTTGCCCTCCTTTAATCCTAGGCAATGAAAAAGTGAATATTTATCGTAGAGATATAAAAAATGACACATATTGTTCTCATCACTTATAAATTAATGCTTAAATTCTTAAAAAATCTTCAAACCTGCTTAATAACCATTGTTTTTTTAGATTTTAAGATTTTAATAATTTTGAGATTTTAATCATTTTTAAGATCCTCACTTGTTCTAGAACAGATCATTTTTGCTTTAAATATTAGATTAATGATGGAGTTTAGAATTTATATATATTACTAGAAAAATGTGAATTAAACCTGGAAGCCTGATATAAAAAAGATATATTTCTATACATGTGAGAAAAAAAATAGTGTGAGAAAAAAAAGTAGCCTGTGGGAAAGAGGATTTAGCATTAAAAATAATTACGTATGAGAAATAAAAGAAATACGTCAGAAAGAGGATTTAGCACGTAAAAATAATACATGTTAGAAATAAAAAAAATGCCTAATTACAGGCTCAAGTTCCTTAAATTAGCTTAAATAACTTTTTAGGTTTCTATAATTTTGCTAAGATAAATTCTTAGGAAAAAAGTTCTCTTTAGCTTATTTATATCAATTTATTAACTTTAATTGTCGGAAACCAATTCACTAAGTCGAAAGAAGTAGGACAAAAGAATTGCACAACCACCAAAAGTTTGCTATTTTCTCAAATATAAAAAGTTAATGACTCTTGTTTTCTCTAAAGGTGCTAAAAATTGCCCTAAATCCTTAGTTAATTAGTAAATGTATTTAAGAGCTTACGAAATTGCTTTTGAAGTATTTACAAGTATAAATAAGCATTGTGAGGCAATGATGTTTCATACTTGTTTTGCAGCAGTTGTGTTTTTAGTCGTTTTCATTTTATAAACATTCGTAAGGACAATTTATAGATCACTTGAGAAACTATTTGTATTCTATTTAATGAAAAATCAAAATTATTCTGAAAAGTATCATTTGTTTGAAAATACATCAAATTTTGACATTGTTTTGATATTTTTAAAGAAATGAGTTAAAATAGATAATAATATATTGTGAAATTTTCATTGAATCTTTTAAATCTATGAACAATGTGTTGTTTCTCTAAGCTGTAATCTAGCACATTAAAAATTGTGAAACAGCAAAAATATTCAACATAAACGCAGAAAAGTTGTTTCGCCAATTTTCACAATTTGACAATTTGTTTTGAAGCATGAAATCAATTAAAACATACTCCATAATTTATATTAAAATAGGAACGCTTGGAACAAGCAAATTGCTTGAAAAATGAAAACAATCAACTGACAGAAATATAAGAGCAGTTAATCAAACAAAGATATACGTTTTATTCATCGGAAATAGTAATATTCATCGGATATAATAGTAATATTCATCGGATATAATAGTAATATTTATCGGAAATAGAAATATTACTTATTGAGAATCATTCGAGATCCCCTTTTTGTTTAATTCAGAATTAGAAAAAAATCTATCAAATTTATATTGTGACACCTCGACTCCCATTAAGTATTGCTGTCATGAAGTTTTTAAAATATTTTTTAGCTAACTTAAAGAAAATTAATTTAAAATTCATATGAATAAGAACATCTTATAAAACTAGCAAAAGTGTTCAGTTTTGATTACCATTGATTAATAATTATTTTGATTCATATGATTTTTTAATTATTGATTATGGTAATTTTTTCCTGAAATCTTCTTACATTTTTCCATCTAAAAATAGATTGTCAAATCATTATAGAATTCATAAATATTTTTCCATAGTTGAACATTCTTCTCACCTTTTAGAATCAATTTCATTGTTAGAAGTGTATATCTACATATCCGTATTTTCGGCCACTAATTTTATATACATTAAATCTTTTTAATATTAATCCATGATTTTTTTCTCACTGCTTGTTGGTAATCATAATCGGATGCTTTGACCCACCCTGAGACATATGAAAAGCTCTGAATGTCAGGAATGTCGGAACGGTGTTGGTGGGAACTACGGTTGAGTCTAAATGTCATCTCTGTCCATGATACAGCTCCTGCCGTAGGATACACGTCAGATCATCCGTTGTTGTTTATAATGGCACTTGCTATGGACAAGCTCGCTGGCGAAGTCTGCGATTTTATGCTAAGGGAGCGTCTCTTGTTTTAGTAGCGTCAACTAGGGCCAAGAGTATGTCTTAGCTACTCACGCATCACATTCGCTTGCACAACCCCTTATTACAGGGAGGCACATTCACACATCTCGCAGATAGAACAGATGAAGAACAACCATGCCTGAACCCGGATGCCCAGATCACGGGTAAGACGCGCTACCCCTATGCAAGGACGCCGGCTCATTATCCATAAGGAGAGGCAACTTCACACCATTTCTGTACCCATCGGGGCGACGAGAACCAATCACCACACCGGAAATTCTTATTTCTATATCTGAAATCCGAGGTGAATGCTTGCTGGTAAGTGGAATTCATTAATAGTTAATGGTTTCTTCTCTCCTCCAATAGTTAATGGTTTCATCAAATAGTTTTTCTTTACTCCATGTAAAATAATGAGCAAACAAAATAACTCCATTAAATTATCCCTTCAATTCAAGCCTAACTTAGAAACCCATTATCTAAATAAGTTATTTCAGTTATATTCAGAAGTTTGTTGGAATAACGTCACTTTTTTTTATATTAACGCCCATTAAATTCATTAGTTGGCATACAAAATTGATCTGAATTCTTTTTCAAACATGTAAGTGATCCCATGCTGTCATTAACTTAATGAAATTATAAATGCAAAACCTTCCTCCTTTCTAAAATTATTAATATATTTAGGTATTCAACGAGAAAAATTTCATTTATTTTTTCATCTACAAATACTTTTTAGATAAATAAAGCACAGATAAAGAAAAAAAACTTTTTTTTTGTTTTTAAATGCATGAAAGAGTTAAAAGATCAAACTACAATCAAGCGATATTATGAGCATATGAATTTCAAACATTATAACGATATAGTTTGCTTTACTAATAAATGTTAATCATTTATGATTTAGTAATGCATAAAAAAAGACTAACATTTGTATCTGTGAATTAAACTTTTATTGTTTGTCCACTAAAAATAAAAATAATAATTAATTTGTGCTTTTTTTTTTCATAGTTATATATCGTCTTATGTTCATGCATGACTGATGAATTTCGCTTTCTTCCACAATCAATTAGGATAGCTTTATTTAAAACAAAACATGATCAACTTAAAGCTAAATTCAGAGTATGTTCTAGGATTCATTTTCATGAGTTATTAAGGTACTTTTTGATTTTCAATTATTTCTAGAACATGAGAATAAAATCCACATCTTCGACTTTTCTAATTTTAAATAATTATTACTCACTATAGAAGTTTTGATTGTGATCTTTTTTTTATTCATTAAATAACATTATGAGAAATCCAAATAAGAAAGTTTTCAATGAAAATGAAATGAAAAGGTTCTTAAGAATTGTATATTTACTTAAAATATATATTTTAATAATTCTTCTCGTAGACAAGTTTATCTATTATTTGCATAAATATTATTGATTTCTTTCTTTATTTGGATAAGAACTATAATTATGTGCTGATTTCTCTTAAGTTGAGGTGTAATTTAAATCACCCCATTCTGCTCTTATGATAGCAATATATTTGTAAATAATCGAAATTGTATTTACACTTGAGTCTCAAGAATCATCAGAAACATAGACACCATTGTGATCGAATAGTATCGGAAACGATTCATTTATAATACAAATAGGTCAGAAATAATTTGCCAACTTTCATGAAATATTTTCACGATTAATGTAAGCATCCGGCAGCACTCATTATTTATCACAACATTTCCTGATCACCTATTATCGTCTGAAAATAAATTTGTTTCTTACGGTATGAATATTTTAACTATGTATATTTTCCAAATTGGCAAATATAATTAAGAGAAGAATGTACATAAAAATTTGTTTTTACATTGCAATTTCTGCGACAAGAATTTTTAAAACTATTGCAAAAAAAAAAAATCTTTTAAAGACAACTGTTTATCAAAAACTGATATTTGAGTGTCAAAATATGTCTGAAAAATGTATAGCATAATCCGTCGTAAATTAATCATGTCCTGGCAAAACATCTGTTCAGTCGAATTATTCATATGTAAATCAAATAAGGGAATTAGCTTATTGTGATATCGCTTAGCAATCAGATACCTTATTGAAATGTTACCCATGGTAATGCACCTTCTTATAGTATTATTTTTCGTGAATTATTAACAGAAAGGTTAATAATTTTACTAGTTCTGCGTTCACCCAGATATGGCACAGTGTAATTTTTCTTTTAGCCATAGTTGAAATGACACCCGCATTTTTAATTTTTTTAGCTTAGTTAAATCAACGTCCCAATTTAGAGCAGCACTAGGGCTATTTTGGGACTGACCCCGTAATTTTGAACAGCGGTCAGATGACAAGGACGACACCTAATTTGGCATCCGCCTTTCCAAACTTCCACACCAAACTAGCGGGAAGACGTTTGGTCTCGACGGATTTAAAGTTCACTAGACCCGCTTACAAGACGTTTCTTCATTGTAATCGAGTCTTGAACCTGAAACCCACCGGTTCCGAAGCCGAGACCTTACCACCAGGCCTCTGCTACCCATTACACCAGCCTAATTATCATTTAGAATCTACTGACACAATAAAAGAAGAGTCGTTACAGTAAAAGTTTCATAAAAATTGTTTTAAACATGTTTGAAAATCGGAAAAATATTGGCAGAAATGCGTTTCAGTCAGAAGATGTTACTTTCAAAAGGATACAATATATATTTACCAATAAATTGATACCTTTTGTTATAGGCTAACATTCCCAACACTTTTGAACATAATATTTAAAGCTGTTAGCTCGAAGCATTATTCTTTTTAGAGCTATATTATTCAGTGGATTGAAAAGTGAAATTGAAATGCTGCAACTTGGATGTACTTTATTTTAAAGAGAAGAATATATACGTTTATACATAACATAAAGATCAGGACATAAAGATACAGAACATAAAGATTTAAATATTTAAACATACTTTTAGAAATTGTATTATAAATCCCATTTGGGGAATTACATTTTTAGTTTGAATATCGAAATATAAAGGAAACAATGTTATTTATCGCAAATTCTAAGACATAAAGAACAAATAGTCGTGAAAAAGTTAATTTTTAACAAGTCCTGCATTTAATTGCATTTGTACCAGTTGTTTTTTAGCACTGATATTCAGATTTGAAATAATACGGAGTTAATTACTTTTGTCTTTTATATTAAGAACCACAAAATAATTAAAATGGTAGCATGTCTAATTTGTACATACAGTTTCAATATTTCAAACACACATCTAGAGAAAGTATTTTCCTACTCGATTTGATATATTTGTAGGTTTATTTTATGAAAAGAAGCAACATATAATGTAAGAAATCAATATGTGGAATACCAGAAAAATAAATTAAAATTGTAAAGCTTCAAAAAATGTAAATAAAATTTAACAAAATTATTTCTTTTATTTTGTAACATCGGAAGAACAAAAATACAAAGTAAAGCACTGAGTTTAATATGAAATATAAGAATAATATGCTGCTTTTGTCAGTAATTTACATATATTTTTTAAAATATTGAAAGGCACAAGAAAATAAATTAATTGAATTACTTTCTAAAAGGCAGAAATGAAATATGCAAAACTTTATATGATATATGCAAAACAACAATAGACATTAAAAAAATGAAATGTATGTGAGGTACATTTCATTTTTTTAATGTCTATTGTTGTTTTGCATATATCATATAAAGTTTTGCATATTTCATTTCTGCCTTTTAGAAAGTAATTAAACGGCTGTTCATAATGTGAAGAGCATTTTTATAATAAAAAGAATAAAAATTAAAAATAAGTGGAATGAAATGGTGAAAGAGAATACTGCATTTATTAGTAAATACAAAAGTAAGAATAGCAAAATGCATTGCGAAATCTATGAGACAAAAAGCAAAAGCAATAAACTAAATATAAATTTTAGAAAAAAGTTATAACACTACATTGCATGAAATGCAAATGGAAAAAATAAAAAAAGGGTAACATATACAAGCATCTAACTTTGATATAAACCGGAAATTAATTTTGTACTCTCTAAAATGTTGAAGCAGTTTAAATTAATTATTTGAAAATCACTTCAAATATTTAATTAAAGATTCGCCAGGTCAGTGACAGGCTTTCAGACAACACACAAAAATTACATTAATCAAGTTGATTGTGCCTTGGCATTGATTTGTCCAGTTGAAACCGTAATTTACAGAAGTTGTACCTCAAAATTGCACTGGAGGTACAATTTTGGAATGTTTACTACTTTAAGGCGTGAAAGTATACGTGGGAGTTGTTTCAAAGTGAGAAGCAGCGAAATGAGCAATACAGGTGTCTAATTTAGAATTTTCATTAATTGCACTAGATGTCTAATATATTAATTTTTGACGCATAAAAAATAAATGAAATCTAAAAAGATGAGAAAAATATACGCACTTCCGACTACCAAAAATGATTAATAACGTTTATAATCCATTACCAAATTAATTTATTGCAGTCATTAATTATCAAAAGAAGGATGAACTCAAAGTTTTATTAGTTTTTAAATAAAAAATCTGGGTAATATTATATAAAATTTATTAGTTAAAAAGATCGGCACTACCCCAGAAGAATTTTATTTAATTTGACAGGCAAATGCATAAAAGTAAGAAATTCTCAAATCCTCGAATACTTAATTGTGTTCTCGTGTACATTTATGATCATAAAAAGTATCAATTGGTGGAATTTACAGGTGAAGATTTATAACAAATTAAGAAGATTTTGCTAAAAATTACGCAGTGTTTATTTAGATCAGAAAATTTTTTATAACAATCAGGAAGTGTTTTATAACATGTAGGGATTCCTAATAATAGAGTTTAGTGTTGGGCAATGCCTACTTGTAAAAAATGTGATATGAATCAATCCATTCATGTTCATATAATGCAAATTATATGAGACGTTACGTTAATGGCAACTTAAAGGATTCCAAAACTTAAGTTTTGGAATCCTTTAAGCTGCCATTCGAAGGAAATGGATTAATGTCATACTGAATATTAAGATATTATGAAAAATAGTTTCGCATATCAGATTCGACTATTAAGTCACGTGAATGAAGTCCACTATTAAGTGAATGAATGAGATCATTTTCAAAAATTTGTCTTAATACGATAAATTAATGATTATTATTTTCGTTTATAAATATTGCAGTCATTATCTTAGAAAACGAAACGATTGTTCTAGATGTTTAAAAGCGTATGAAATGTTTAATTTAAAAACAGCCTTGTGAAATTTTCGTGAAAAACGAAAAAAGTAATAAATGGCACTATTTAATGTAAAAAAAGGGAAAAACAAACTTAATTTTTTCCATCAACCACAAAATAACTTACGAAACTTAATAATAACCACGAAACTTAAATAAAATGGTAAATTAATATAAAACATAGTTTTAACAAAAATAAATTCAAAAAAAAATCATAGAAAATTAAAAAATAAATTGTAATCATACTGCGTTCAGAAATTATTTTCATATTTTACTAAATAACATTTTTAAGAGACTCAAAGAAGTCAAATTCTCTTTTATTCTCTACTCAACTTATCGCTCTCTTTCTTCCACGTCTTGATGTCTTTAATGTAAGAAAGGGGAAAACAAACTTAGTTTTTTCCATCAACTACAAAATAATATATTCGAAACTTAACTACAATGATAAATTAATATAAAATATAGTTTTACCTGAAATACATACAAAAATATCACAGAAAATTAAAAAAAAAGTTGAAATCATACTGCGTTCAGAAATTAATTTCATATCTTATTAAATAATATTTTTAAGAGACTCAAAAAAGTCGAATTTTCTTTTATTTTCTATTCAATTTAACCTTCTCTTCCTCGTCTTGACGAAAATTTACTGAAACAAGATCAACATAGAATCAAATGAAATTTTATCACACAGAATTAGATTAGTTATTTTGTTACATTGAGTCATTTTTTTTAGTATGTTAACGTTCCATTTTGAAGAAACACTCGGACTATTTTCAGAAAGTGAAGTAATTTTAATCCGCAGTCAGATGACGAGGACGACACTTGAGGTGGCATTTATTTTCTAAATTCCCACACTATAACAGAACTAAATCAGGCTTCAAACCTGGAACCCATTAACCTGAAGCCGACACCGTACCATCAAAACAAAATTTGAAATTTTCCTTTCTAAATACTCTTCTATTATATTCATATTAATGAATATAATATAATGTCATCTTAAACGACATAGTGAATTCCAATATAAGAAAGATAAAACAGCGAATTTTTAATATAATTATCAAAAAATGTTTAGATAAGTTAAAAGGACTGAAAATATAATAATTTAAAATAACTTTCATTTGATTTTTGATAAAAAAAATCCGTTAAAATTAATTTTAGATTTGCTCCTACAAACAATTAATCTCCGAAGGATCAAGTAACCAGAATTGTCAAAAAATATCGAACCACTTTTATAAAAATGCTTTGTTGATTTAACATTCTAATCTCAGACGATTGTTTGCTTTGGGTATATAAAATTTCAAACATTTTTAGTTTCTATTTATACGCAACACTTGCGAATAAGTACATCAAAGCATATTTCTGTTTATATGTAACTTTAAGAATGCCGTGTTCCAAACAGAATGGAATACTTTAGATATGATTTCTGCGTTGCAAGAGACAAAATAGTTCTCTTTTTTTTATTAGCAAAGAAAACAATTACTGTTGAAAAATGTCTAGGAATGATTTGAAATAGTGAGAATCTGTCATCTTAAAAGTTTAATTCAATTTGATTTTTATATTAATTTCTCTTCCCTGAAACGCCATAAAAGCTATTTTGAGGCATATGCCATAAATTTGAATCTTATATAGACGATGAGATTGTCACTTTTGCTGGTAGTCTCACTTCAAAATTAAGCTCCATGCCAAAAAAAAAATATTTGACCATCAAAGTTAGATTTAATGAGTACTTAAATCCACTAAATGACACATTGATAAAATCAGTCTTCGAACATGCCACTTTTAAGTCCAAAGCCACCAGAAAATCTCAGCCCCTTGAAAGAATATTCGATATTTAAAAAGTAGAATGTAAATAATTTTATTTTTAGATTAGGATGGAAAAGAAATTGGAAAATGTATTGCTGTTAAACAACATTGAGCCATAGTCGACCATGTCCACATAGCAAGTATGTCAAGAACAAGTTTTACTATGTGGTACAAAATTTGTTGAAATATTTTATACTAAATGGCTGGAAAAATTACTAATATTTATTCGAGGTACAGACGAGGGGATATTTTTTTTAAAAGCTTGTTGTGGGAAGTATGATATACTTCGCCACACAAGAAACGACTTTTCAGTTTCTGAGTCAAATCAAAAAGAGACTAAGTTATCCCAAAAGCAAATTTCCTTGAAACGATAAAGATTATTTCTTAGGTACTTTTAACATTGAACTCTGTATTAGTGCTGAAGGATTCACGGTGGCCTGCTAGTAAGGTCTCACCTTTGAGACCAGAGGATTTCAGGTTCGAGACCCGATTCCACCGAAGAACCGTCGTGTAAGCGGGTCTGGTGCACATTAGATCCTTCGGGACCAAATGTCCTAACGCTGGTGAGGTGTGGAAGCTTGAAGAGGGAGGGCGTCAACTCATGTGTCGCCCTCGTCATCTGGCTGTGGCTCAAAATTACGAAGTCCGATAGCCACTTACAAAATAGCCATTGTTTTGCTTTAAAACGTAACTTTAATATAATTAAACTAAACTATTAATACTAAATTTTAAAGAAAAAAACTTTTTGTAATATAATTTAGGCTATGTCAAGCTTTAATAACTATTATGTCCAAAATTTGCAATATTTTTAAATATTATTCTGTAAATTAGACGAGGGTAGTTCTGCTATCTTGCAGGAATGAATTGTGAACTAGTCTCAATGTTAACGGCATGACAAACACAATATCATCAACCACTTCAGCCAATTATCAAGGAATCGATCTCCTTAAACACGATGAACTTGTTAACTGCCGTGTGATTCACATGTGGTTTACACCTACTATCTAATTGTGTCAAATTAGAGGAGACTACATCTCTACTGTATTTAAAAGATAGAAAGAAGGGGACATCAAATTAAATAAATAATCCGAATATTAGCATGAGTTGTGGCAGCGAAATTGTTAAAGTCAGTGAAAATCTTATTGCCAAATCAAATTTTCATAAACTAATAAATGCCGGCGCCCTTGCATAGGGGTAGCGCATCTTCCTCGTGATCTGGGCGTCCCGGGTTCTTATCCCGGTTCGGACGTGGTTGCTCTTCATCTGTGTTCTAACTGTGAGGTGTGTGAATGTGCCCCCCCTGTAAAAAGGGGTTGTGCAAGCGAATGTGTGAGTTTCATCTTCATATGAGCTAGAAGTCAGACTTCTGTCCTCGGGTGCTCAGGGGTCTTTACCTTCAGAATCTATTGCACCCCTTTTCCGTGGTAACACGAACACGACGTCATCATCATAAGCTCGTGAATTGTAACCTATAGTAGGTCAATGATTCAGCAGAAGTCCAGTCCATAAAAAACTGGATCTCCAGACTCTACTTAACAACGAGCAGGTCATTCCTGGGAGTTTTAACAACAACTTAAAAAAACTTTTACTTATTATGAACTAGATGAAGATGTAAAAGTAAAATAGTCATCTGATAAAATTTAATTCAAATCATTATTTATTTGGTTTGAATTATATTTTATATATCAAGGATTAATTTGTCGCTTTGTCTTTTTTCTTTTCCGTTATTTTTTTAAGCGTCTGAAGTTCGTCTAAGAATAAAATTAGTAAAATAAAAAAATTAGCATAAAAAGAGAGATTTTTCATCAAAAATGAAGAAAAGTAAGGATAAATATTAAAAAAATAGAAATGAATATAAGAATAATTAGAAGAAATGAGAAAAAATATAATTTTTTATGTTTATGATTCGAAATCTTGCAAAGTCAGGTTTTAAAAGGAGTGTTTTAAAGAGTAAGAATTTTTTTCAAAATGAAGACGAAATTATTAACTTTAATGAAAAATCAACTCTTATATTAACATGTGCCAACAAAATAGAACATTAGAAGATAGGAATAAAAACATTTTAGTCGCATTTTCGGAAAATTGTATCAGGTTAGTGCTAATAAAGAATATAACATTTCGTTTAAATGATGAGTTTATTCGATAAGTTTAATTAATAATGAAAAACTTTGAATAACTGTTTATAATTAATAATTTAGAAAAGTTAACTGATGCTTCATTAAAAATAAATAATTTTTATCTGGTAAAAATTACTATTCCTTAAAACAAAAGATGATTGAATAGATTTCTGGAAAATTATGATTCAAAGAAACATTTCACGATCTTTGCTATTTACTGATAATAATAATAATAATAAACTCACTAAAAGAATTACTGAAATATAAACACTTTACTGAAGACAATATCTTTAAAACAAATGTTTTTCTCTTAATTATGCTTTAAAGTTAGTTAACTTGTTGAAAACAAGGCAAGTATATCTTTTATTCATTATTTTTATGAACATTAATTCAAGGCTGTTCATTTCTATTAAAGTAAATGACTAGGTGCCAGGTAGATTTATTTCTACTATTTTGTAGGAAGAGCTAGCTTCCTCGCTTTTCGTTAATGACATAATTACTCTTGAATACACTGTTTAGTATTAAAAGTTTCTGGAAATTAAATGTCTAGCCTCCACATGAGGATAATATCAGAAAATAAATAATGATAATATCCAGGAAAACTTCCCTGTGCTTTAAGGTGTGTGAAAGTATATGCTGCTAAAATAAGAAAATGGAAATGCGTTGACAAAGAGTTACAAAATAGATTGTCAATTTGAATGTATATTTTTTTCTATAATTTTTTAAACACTTGTTTTCACCTCCAACCTGTTCAGGCTTTGATAGAAATTTTATATTACCAAAGAAATATATTTCAAACTTAACGGAGAACTGCTAGGAAGCAAGGTCGTACTAAAATTGAACTCTAATTAAGATCTAAATCATTTTATGCTAATAGATTCAGGAAGAATAGTTGAAAATTCAAATTCGCCTTTCAAAATATCTCCAACTTTTTCTTCTTTTGAAGATTAGATCTACAACTCCTTCCCTCACCGTGGTATTATTTCTACTTATATTTTCACATTAATATTATATTTAACTAGTACGTAAGTTGATCCAATAAGGCATTTGTTTATTTTAGTAATAGTAGATCCAGTATTGAAACAAAATGATGCTTATTTTGGAACGGATCTCATAATTTTTAACTACTGTAAATGTAGAGTTAATAAATGTAGAGCACGCCACTTGAATTAGCATCCCCTCTTTAAACTTTCAAGCCTCTCCAATAGTAGTCTTTGACACTAGACATATTTAATGAGTATTGAGCTCGAGTACATGATAGATATCTGACTCATGCGCCATGATAATTCGGGCCTAAAGGCGATAGGCCTCTGTCCCAAGGTTACAATGGTCTCATTGAAAATGTGGGAGAAAAATGAACTGCAAGTTATTGACTACAGGATACTCAGATTAGTTCCTCTGGAAAGAAGGAGAACGCGGAGTCATCCTAATAGTTGAGAAGTATTTTAGGATGAGGGAAATTTCTACTTTTAAAGTATTTGTATCTTCTGTAAGAAAAGGATTAAATATCTAGAACTTGTATTTTGAATTTCTCGAAATATTATTAATCTTTTTAAAATGAACCTACAAAAAATAATGCAATGAAATTTTTTCGAATATTTTAACTTGCTTTGTGAAAGTAAAGTTAAAATTTCCATTTGCAATGAATGCAGACTTAAAGGATTAGAATCGCTAATCCTATTTCTAATTAATCTATTTTTAATTATTAGAAACATAGAAACAGAATTGCTAATCCAATTTCTAACTATCTATTTTTAACTAATAGAAACATAAGAAATAATCATACAAATAGATTATAACTCAAAATTCATAAATTAAAACATTTCATATAATTAAAGAATAAATGTACAATTGGAAATTGCCTTTTAGTGCAATGAGTATTGCCTTTTTAGAAATATTTGAGAAATATTTTAGAAATATTGCAATATTTGTCACACAAATTTTCTTTTTCCACTATTTTATAAATTTAAATATTTTTTTTTCTTAATTCAGTGTCGTTATATTACATTTGAATGCTAAAATTATGCATGTAAACATGAAACATTGCATTTTTCCTAATACGTTTCTCATTATCATTTAATTGTTTCTTGGATAGCTACGAAATTTAATGTAGATTTTTACATATTCTAATTTCATGAAACAAGTTTCTTTTGAAGTATCTTAATGTATTTAATAAAGATTTTTAATTTCATAAGAAATTACAAACATTCGAACGTTGATGGAGAGATTTCACGCGCTTTTATAGCGCAAAGAATCCAACATTACAATGCGTTTTATTATCTCTGATAAGACATAAAATATATCATTTACGATGATTAAGTCATTAAAAATGGTATAAAAGATAAATTATAGTGAAATTATCTTTTTGAGAATTGACTGTTTTATTAATACAGGCGGCAAAATGCTTAATACCAGCGAAACGCCAGTGACTCTTCTTCCCCTTAAACTGATTGATAAGACTCTCTTATTATTAAAATGTATCCTCACTAAACTAATCTGTGATGTCGCTAATCAACCTATATATAATTTTATTTCCTGTCTTATTGTATCAATGCATTTATAATGGTGGGTATATACCAGCACATTACGGATGAAAATTCATAAGGATTTCTTGGTTTGAAGATAGATCAAACCAAATTATCTTTTCTGTTTCCTTTCTAAAGTATTCTTTTATGTTCTGCATCTATAATCTAAAAATTAAATATAGAGGTAATAAAGATTCATTTTTGATATTAGTACTACAAATTACATCTACTTATTCCAAATCCTTTTTATCTTTCTTTTATCTAAGAAAGTTAATACTGTCTTTGTTACTGATGTTTAAAACTGATTTATCATCATGGAGACGTCCAACGAGAATCTTTCATTCCTTTCCTTGGCGCGATAGAATGGAAACAAATCTAATACTTTTTAGGGTAGACGCCCAATCTCATCGATCAAATGGCTTCTTCAAGGCGATGAAGTATCAACCCTAACTTTAGCAATGTTGCTGAAATATCTGTTTTGGTGAACTTACTTGTAAAAGTAACACTAATTGAGTCGCGATTGGCCGTAAGTTAATAACAGACCAATCTAATGAATGGAATGTTTCCGAGTTTCTGTGGCAACTTGTGTAATGGATGGTAACGAGTTCTAATAAGGGATGAAAAAGGAAGATAATGAAAACAACAAGCTTTTAACAAAATTCAATACGACATAGGCAAAATGGGAATTTCTATCGCATTTTTACAACTTCTATTTTCCTTAGTTTTTTTCACGTGTGTAAAGATGGTATTGGTTGATTTTCTACGCACTTCTTAATGTTCTAATATTATGAAATTTTACTAACCTGCAAGCCCTCGATGATAATAAGCTATCTTAATATTTTAATAGCTTATTTCTCATTTAATTGATTGATTTAATTAAATCTTGATTTCTTGTGAATTTCGACATCTGAAAAAATTGATTCCAAGATTTTATAATATTTGTGATGATAAATTATAAATTCAACACTAACTGTTTTGAATTTAACTGTGTTGAATTTAACACTAACTGTTTTTGTACAACACAAAAAAATTTTGCTTCGGCTCAAAATAATTGTTTTTATGATGGAAATTATTTTAAATTGCAGATAACAGAAATTTTGGATTTCGGCGATATTGAAATGTTAAAATAATAAAGGGTGAAACTGTGAGTAAAAAAAAAATATATCTTTTAAAAATGGAACATACATCATTTTACTTGGAACAGTTTGTAAGAAATCGTCTTGATAAGGCGTCACGGATTTGAACACAGTTACTTGTTTCTATTAAAACACTGGTAAACAAGTATTAGAAAAGAAAGTTTAACTTCCAGATTTAACTTCCGTTACAAATTAAAATAGAACTCTGCTACTCTTGATGGTAAGACATTATGCATATAAAGGTGCAAATTAATAGCCACGAATTATATATAAGGCTCTTATGTTGTTGTTTTTTTCCTTAAAAATTGGAAATAAATCTGATAATTGAAAAATCAAATAACTACCATAGCCCCAAAATGTAAGGAGATGAATTTTCTATAAACTCTTCTAACTTTTGAATCTTATTTTTAAAGAACTCTATATTATATTCTATTTATAGGTAGGAACTTGGAACCTACTTTATAGCTGCTTATACGCATACTTATAGGTTAGTGTTATTAAGTGAATATTTGGTCTCTCGGACCTATTTCCTGTTCTCTAGATTTATACTTCTGTACGTTTACTTTCTAGTTTCTTATGTAATATTTGTTATCAAGTAATTATTTTTCTGGGTTAAAAGAATTGTCTGTGTTTTGAAACTCGAAACGCGTTTCAGAAGAAAAATGTTTACTCAAGATCTGCTACATATTTTTTACACAAAAATGTTTGGAAAAGTTTATAAATTTAGAGAAGGAACAAATTCACAGAGGTTTTAGAGATAAATTCACCAATTTTCCTGATATTTCTTCAGAGTAATAGTTTATGCATATGCAAAAAAATATATACAGTAACAAAAATTTCAGTAGCATATTCTGAGAGCTGCATTTTTATAAGAAAACATAAATAAGACTGTTTCAAAATTCGGATAGAAATTAAATTAAAGCAAAATGAACATCATGAAACACATTTTGAACATCATTTAAAAGTAAGTTCTTCCTCCAATTTGTAAGAAAATAAAGATGAGTTTCTAACAAAGAAACTGAGTTTCATATAGTTTGATTATCTATTTTATGCCACCCACAAATACTCGAAGAACCTCTAGGCTCTTTATAAAATAGTAATGTCTACTTTTACTGTAATTTTCAATAATGACGCCTCCAAAAATCTCGAATGGTTTAGACATAACGTATATGTGATAGTTAATCAAATATACTTGTATTTTGCAAAATAAACTACATTGTAGAATTTTCAATAAGTACCGAAGCATTGTCACCCTGAAATTCCCACTGGGAACCATAAATGAATGTCGTCCAGAAAATAAGTTTCCCACTTGGACAAAAGATGGTGCCTCAAAAGGTAGGAAGCGCGAAGCCACAAGCTGGACAGATTGTGTATGATCTCATCATGTGTGGCTGCTGTAACTTTCCGATCGCTTATATTAACGTCGTAGTAGAATGCGAAGAGAATTCACGTTTTTTCCCCCAGTCGTCTTCACGGGTGGAACCTCAAATATCAAGATGAGAAGGTTCCGGAATAGTGGTTCGTTCTCGCCACCCTGGATGGTACAGAAATGATGTGTGGTGACAACTCCTTACTGATGACGGAATGTACCTCCTAAGGGAGATGTTGTACCATGACCGATGATGGCCCTTAGGACTCAGCTTTAGTACCCGTCAATGCTGTCGTGGCGTCAGATTTTACCATGTGCATCAGGACTGGTTGGAGTAATCAGCAGCGATTCTAATCTAGTCGACTATTTGGTTAGGCCATTGTAAAAGTTTTTAAATGGCGAAAAAATAGCACCGGAAGAGACCCTTCATCAGTCCAGAGCAAGATATATGACATGCTAAATGTTGCTGTTGGATTGATCCACGAAAATTCTCGACTACATAGGATGAATTAAGCAAAAATTACACCCAGCTATCTTCATCTGTTCTTACATTTGACATGAAGAAATTTCTGTGCGGTTTTCACTTTTTCATACAAATAAGAACTGCAGACAACTGTGACATGTTAGTTCCATTCCCAAGTTGCAGATTTCTGTAATAATGGAATTCAAAAACTTATTCCACGATATAAGTGTTATAATTCTGTTGTTATGTTTAGAAGTAGTTGATATATTGCTACATATTTTGTAAAAAAAATCTTTCCAGGTAATTTTGTTTCTTTTTACTGGCTGTGAATAACTACTTTCTGGATGACCATCATAAAATTCATGAATATAAATTATCATCCAGAATCACACTGCAACATTGTGCGTTAGATGATCACTGACAAAACTTAGAGATGGACATTGCTGTAAAATGCACCTCAAATTGTATACAAGCCACCGAATTCTCTACAATTATAAAACTTTATTGCTTTTTGTGAAAGTCATGATAGTATGGTGTCCAGATATCTAGCCTATTCAGATTTAAATTAATTAAATTTCTTTATAACATTGAGCACCACTTTGTTCATATGATGCATAATTTTAACACAGATAATTTTTAATTTTCCCATCAATGAATACAGTAATTATATCAACGAGCACTAATCATCCCATATGAAGTATAGTTTTAACACAATAATTTTTTGTGGCTTAGGGTGTAGTTTTGGTGCTATTTTTCTTCTCAATTTATAATGGCATATACTCCACGATTTTTGGATGCGCTTGTATCATATTTTTTTTATTGTTGGCCTCTGATATCCGAATACATATTTATCAATAATCACTAGACTTTGAATCCTCCAGTGATTATATTACTTTGTTATACATATCTCCTAGAGTTGAAGAATTTTTCTTCTTTATTTAGATAAATAGAGTTCTTTGAGCAATTCATGATTGCTGAAATTCTTGAAACAAGTTTACCTTCAGTTTTGATCTTCCAAATTCTAATAATCACCTTCACATTATTTACTTCAAGCCGAGGCATCCTGGTTTAAAAAACATATTGCAGTTACCTTTAGTTATCCAAATATTAACGATAACCGGGAAGGATCTATCCCGTTCTGTCGAAGCATCGTTGGTATGCTGAATGACAATCGTTCCTAAAGTGATGAGGCGGGTATTATGATGTAGTATTTATTATCAATACAGACAATGGTACATATGTTTGAATCTTTAAAATCAGCACTTGCCGCTGTTCCTCCTTTAGGAAGTACACCCTTTCATAGGAGTAAAGGTAACTCGACCCCCCGCCATTACTTTTTGTATCAGTTAAGAAAGAAACAATTACCATACCTGAAGCTTCTCATCCCTATATTTCTGGTGCCCTGGTGGGATATTATTAAAGATAAAAATTTGTTAAGTCACGCCTTTTAAATTTACATTTTTAAGTGAAACGTCATATGGACGTTTTATCGGGTTTTTGTTTCCACAACATATTAATTTCAGTTTTCATCCATTGTTTGAATTTTAAAAGTAAAAGAATTTTGCTTTGACTAAATACTTTTCTAACAGTTTTGAGTCCATTGAAAAATTGTTTTAATTCTGCTAAATAAAACTTTTAAACATTATAACCAAATAAAGTCGTTGTCTAACCTATTGTGTCGTGCTGTGCATTAAGAACAAAAATCGTAAATTCGAGTTATTTGCAGTAGTAAGAATTTTTAATAAACGAGTACTGACATTTTAATGATTATTTTGTTCCAAATAATTGTTACACTACAGTTTCATAATGTGACGTTTGTCGTCTCTTATTTAGATCGTCAGATTTCCAATAAAGTCATGATATTTTTTAATAGAAGAAACGCACTAATTCAATGCATTAAGTTATTTTAAATTTTCCTTACGAAATAGGATATGGCTTCATATTAAATTGTCTCACTTAATATGACGTTCAAATTTTTTTTGATGCTATAATATCTTGAGAAAGGTTATTTTGATTTATTTCAAATCAAAACGGTTTTGTAAGTTTGTTCTGATATACTGGTTAAATTTCTTAATTTTATCCCAAAAGATATTTCAATAGCCACTATTCGCCAGCCTTATATAATATTTAATTACTATTCCAATTAAAGAGAGTGATTTTAAATTCTTAATATTAAAAAATATAATAAAAATTTAATTGTTTAATCATGTATAATCAAAATTTTAATTAAAGATATTGTTTGATGCATATTAATATTTGCTCTTTTCAATTTTTATACTCAAAATCCTTTAAGCTTTGACTATTTACTGTTCATATTTATAATTATAAAATTTACTATGTTTGTGCTTTTTTAATTAAAAACTTTATATTTTAATTAAAATACATTTTAACGATGCATTATTTTGATTTCTCGAATTCTCTTCCTTTTTCAAAAACAGTTACTAAATAAGCAAATATATTGTAATGAAATTAACACTCCTTCAAGCCCAGCTGGACTGCCTGGTACAGTTCACGTGTTTTCATGCCATCCTCCTCTTCTCTGGAGTAGAGGAACATTTTCTTTTTAGCAATTTCCTTTCTTTATCAAATATTTGGAGCCTTCCATCTCAGTTGACTTATAAGCTTCTTGGGAAAATGTTATCACCATATTGATCTCAGAGGCTTATGACGCCTGAAATCATCATACATACGTAAGTTTATAAGATTCTTTCTTTTTTTTTATAATAAGAGTTTATTTTACTCATTTTTTTTATTGCATCATTCAAATTTTGTCATAAGTGAATTAAAAATATGTGATCTTTTTAGACTGATTTTCCATTTTTCGGAATTATGGGATTTGTTAGAAGATGAAGACAAGAAAATCCTCTCAATGAAAGAAGATTTGGGAAAGAACATGATTATGAATCACAAAATAAGATAGAAGAACGTCAGCTGACCAACTTCTACTGAATGTCGTCTTCTAATGTCCTACATTGTTAACTTTAATTTTATCTTCTTTTTATTTTTGACGAATTTTAATATTTTTTTGCAACTTTCATGTTTATTTAATTTTTAAACTGACAACTTACGTTAATTTCATGGGAAACGCGAACATTTTGATACTTTTTCGTAAGTTTTCTTTCTTGCAATCATCTACATTCCTTTTCCCTTTTTAACATCCCCACAAGCTTATTGATTACCTCCAAAACAATAAAATAAAAATGAATGAGTTTTAATATTACTAATTAATGAGTTTTTTACGATTTTTTTTCTTTTCTACTAGCGTCTCTCCAAAACATTGCCCCCGAACTTGGCGGAAGAAATATTGCGCCCAGGAAGGTTTTACAGGAATGTACATTCATCAATTTTTATACGACTTTTATTTGTTGCAACTTATAATCGTGATTAGAAGCAATTTATAATATAATCGTGATTAGAAGCCGATTTCATGAAAATAATTTTTATCAATAAACTTTTATTATTGAGATAGTAAAAATTGTTTTTATGAAAAACAATCAAAGATCTCAAAAATATTTTTAAAAATTATTTTCGACTTTTTCCTCTATGGACTTTTTATGTTTAATAGAATCTTGTAATCAATATTTTTTCGAATTTACTATTTGATTGCGCCAACCATATCTCATATATCTTATTAAATTAGTTGATTCACTGTCCTATTCCTAGGACCATTCAATTTCACTATCACAGAATAATAGATTGCCCGAGTTTATCTTTCAAAGATAATGAAAATTCCCTAATCCCTCCCCCCTTGGGGAAAACCACAATGACAACCCTAATTATGGGAATGATATACAAAAGATGAACTCGCTTAACTGTTTTCTAATAAGTAAATGTATTTTAGGGCATCCTTTGAGTGTTTTCAAAAAAAAAAAAACTCTCCATGTCCCTTAAACCCTTCAGGGCGAACATCTCTCACGAATAAAGCATGCAGTTTGGTTATTCAGTCAATCGTATTTAACGAAAGATGGAGAAATTTCACAGTGATATCCAAATATCTCGGACTCATGCCGTAGTTTCATTGAACGTGCGTTTGGAGCCTATCAGTTATCACAGAGTTAACTAATAAGTAAAATCAGAAAATAGTGTGTTGTCATGTTCAGTAATAAGTGTACTAAATTGGTAAAATCTAATATATGAGTAAAAGAATCTAAATTCCATTTGACAAACATTAAATAGTGTAAATATAAGCGCATAAAAATAGAGTACTATATAATAAGTAATGAATCTTTGAAATACATTGAACGGCAACAAAGCAAACAGATATAATAGCTTATCTATCCTTTATACATACTTGGGAGAACAGTAATAAATTTAAAAGATCCGATGAGAAAAAATAATCGCTTTGACTTTATAATTTGAAATCTGAGAGTAAGATGAGCTGTCGTTTCCCTGGACGAATTAAAAACAAAAATTATGAATGCTTCAGAAATAAAAATAAATAATTAGGTTTAGATTAACAATTTAACTACTTAATATACCATAAAATGAAAAATCTTTCTTTTAATGCGAAAATCTTAAAGTGTTTCAGAACATGTGGTATCTAGATTAAGTCAAAACTATTAAATTTTATTTCATCTTGCCTTTAATAGAGAATATATAAATGAATAAAACGAAAAGAATAAAAAATTAGTCTGAATTTGTTCCTGATTTTAGTACATAATCAAAACGCAAAGGAGAGAATTCCTACTTTTTTCAGATTTTGAAGTAGTAAGCTTAGAATATTATTTCAGCGTAGGAAATTAAGTATGAATAAATATATAGAGAATAAAATGTAGATATATTAAGCATAGCGTTACATGAGGCCATGTAATTAAAGTTCGCTTGGACTTCCTTTGCGTTATATAAATGCTACCACAATTAATTACTGATTAGGTCACTCTGCACTTAACGATTCGTAAACTTGATACAATAAATGAGTATGATATCAAATGATTATTTTAAAACGGTAATGATGATTTTGAACAGTAATTTTAATCGGGCATAATTCGCAATTGTACAGTTTCGGAACGAATTAAATTACCCCTTTCACGGGTTTAATTATTTCGCTATTTAGTTTGACCTTTCAAAATTTATTTGTGATTAGTGTAATCACTTTTAAACAGAAATCACTAAAAAAATATCTGAACTGTCGATTTTGTAGGTTTTATAAATTTTCAGTTTTTATAATCCAAATAATTTATTCCTATTAGAGAATAACATTTTCATTTCATTTTTTTCTAAATGAATCCTGTCTTTTAAGTTCGAATAACACTATTGAAATCTTTTAAGAAATAAATTCAGAACAAAAAGACTCTTATCTGACTTTTAAATTGCAAAATAATTTGCAGAATTTTGTTCTTTAATTAAGTATAAATATCATGATGTATAAATAATTCCAATATGATAAATGGCTAAAAGTCTTTCATTCCTTATAAAAGATGCTTTAGAAAATGCGTGCATCCATTTTGCCTTTAAAATATTGAGGTTGGACACGAAAACGTAATATCATTTTCGACTCATATAGTGTTTTGAAATTCTCAAATGAAATTGAAATTTGTTAGAATTTATTTAGAATTTAAGTATTTTCTACTTCCTATCGATTTATTATTTTCTTTTAATTGTTTTTAAGAAGTTTTATTAAAAATGGCAGGTGAGGATTCATTCCATAACAATATATTTCAAATTTATATATGCAGAAATTTAACGCTTATTGCAAAGGAGTTGTAGTTTTTGCTCAAAGAATTTTATTATCTTTCTTCTAGAGTATATATTTGGAGCAACGATTCTCAACTGCGGTTGCAAAAAAGTTGCATATAAACAACCATATGCTACAAGAATGGTCTTCCTAATAAAATAAATCAATTGGCAAAAACATAAGATACACCAACATTAGATCAAATTGCTTTGATACGTTGTGACATAATAATAATATTATTTATTCAGTATTAGCAATAATAGTTATAGTCAGATTTATTAGTATCTTAAAAGAAGGGAAGTCTATCTAGTTATAGAATACAATTATTTCAATGGAAATATAGGTTATATCTGATATATATTTACAATTTTAAGATAAGTTTATTTTTATTTGCCATGAAGACTTGGTGATTTAAAAAAAAAAACAAGCAATTCAACAGTAAAATTCAAGAAAATATAATAAATATGAATATTATATTTATATTCATTTTTTCATTTATTTGGTGAAAAATAAACAAACCAAAAAAAAATTCGTTATTGTTTCCTCCAGTAAAGGGGACAAAGAAAGCTTCCTTCATGGAGTACCATTCCGAACTAATAAGCAGGATTTATTCTAAATAGAAGCATTTTTATGTATTAAATAATATCTTATGAAGCGTCCTCAAGCGTCAAATATCCTAAAAAACTTAAACGGCAGATTTACAATGTACTTTAATTGTTTTAAGAAAAATGTCTTTTAGAACATAGATTAGGTATTACGTTGAGACAGATAATTAGGTATTTATATTTAAGCAACGCGTTAATTTCTAACCGTGGGCAAATAATGGAACACGACACCAATGCAAACTTCCGCTTCGCACTTACAGGAGACATTTGAAACGGAAAGGTGTAGTGTAGTACTGGTAGTACACCGTGCTCGTGGACACGGTAGTTCCTCAATGGAATCAGGTTTTGAATCTAGAAACCTCTTGTTCCAAAGCTGAAACCTTAACGCTAGACCTCGGCTGTCCAAATAAATACAGGTAGAAAATGTATCTAAATTTTAAATAATACAAAAAATATCTTAACACTACAGCAACAAAACAAGTCATTTTGTACACAGAAGCTACATATAACACCATCATCAAAAATCTAGTGATCTAGTTCTTTAAAAAATTTGTCGCAAAATGTAGAATTGAGGCAGAAATTTAATGTGATATTAATCGATTAAATTTAATGTGCTAATAGCTACAAATCAAACTTAATCAGTGTACTCAAAACAAGCCAATTTACTTATACTAACAAAAATAATAAAACTAGTTCCCTCTGTGGTTGTTCAATGTAAAAAATATAATTGTAAAAAACGTGCTCTTGAGATAAAAATGTTACAAATAGTTTATTCTTGGGAATGAACAAGAAGGGATGAAATATTAAAATTTCTTGTATATAAATGTAATTTTTATAATTTATTTAGCTAAATATTTATCAATTGAAAATAATAATGCATAAAGTTGTTTCTTAAATGCCCGTCAAATATATGAATTATATATGAATAAATATAAAAGTATTCATTACTTGATATTCCAGGATTACAATTTTTATTTCCATTTCAAACAAGAGGATTTTTATATTTTCTGTTTAGAAATCAAAAAAAAATAATAATAAAAATAATTTTTAACTAATAATTATTATTAATAGGAAAACAAATACTCATTACTCATTTCAGAAAAATTTGAAGATTTTTTTTTCGAATTAAACATAGTGTTCATGAAGAAAACTGATCGAGAATTTCAAAATAAGCATAAGTCTTTCTCATCGATATCACAGATGTTAAAAATGAACTTTTACACATGTATTCAAATTTACCATTCATAACCTTTCGTACTGCAAAAAAAGCATTAGACTTGTATTAATTAAAAACAATTTAATTCAGAGATATGTAAATTTCATTGATTATTAAGATATTTAAAATTTATAAGGAAAGACTCTTAACAATTTTATTCACAGATTTTCAGATAACAGTATCATAATACTTTGAAATTCGAGCCTCTCTTTCTTGACAAATTCTGTATTAAGGCAACACAAGATGTCTCAAAAGAAATCAAATGCCATTCAATACTTCTCCATAAAGGAAAAGCAATAAAAACTATCCTCCTTCTTTTCCAAATCCTTTATCATTCTTTATTCGCATTCCTACAAGTTCCATATCTTCACGAGCATTTCTTTCAATCGCACAATAAATTTCAGTTCAATAAAACAACAACTAGACTACCCACTTCACTCCTATAGCGAATCCAGTAATATATTGGGAAGAGAGAGAGAGAGAAGTAGTCCTTCTTCAGGTGAACTGTCACCTGCAAACTCCGGAGTAGAGATAAAGAGAAGAAATGCCACTAAGGAATAAGGATACTGTTTGATTTGGACGATCAGAAGTAAAATATTAGACCACAGACTGTTACAATAATAGGCAAGTCTCCCAAGTGGCCTGTTGTTTCTGACTTATGAGTTGCGGAAGAAGTTCTGATCTGTTTTTTCTTTTGTTGATATTATATGTTGTGTATTGTGCAAAATCGTTTGTAATGTCATAGATTATCATCCATTTAGAAAATTCTGGTAGGAAATCTGATACAAATGCAATTGTGAGTGTTCGAAAGCCTACTTAAGCCTACTTAAAGCCTACTTAATTCAATTAAGACCAATTTAGTCATATATTTGATTAACTATCCTATTAGGAAAGCAGACTAATTAATATAATTTTAACAAATACAATGCTAAACATGCGAATAAGATTGCTGATGCTTAATCCTAATTATAACAGATATATAAAAATAAGACTAATCAGCAACAATTCTTTTAGTTATAAGACTTTTAAATTATCACGAAAGTTATGCAATACTACAAAAAACACTATACTATAATGCAGTCAGTCATTTTCACTTTCACTGATTATATTTCAGTTCAGAAACATGCATCTAATTAAACCTTATTATTCTTTACTAAATATTTGTCTTAGTAGAAAATTTTGATTACCTTGAAAAAAGCTGATTGAAATTTTGAGCAATTTGATTTGTTTGTGAAATTCTTAAACAAATATGAATAAATAAAGTATTTAAAAAAAAAAAATACAACTATGTTACTTACTTGAAATGTAAAGTAATAATACTAATGGATGTAAGAAATATTATACACAAAACCATTTTTGAAGGAAAAATTGGCAAAGATCCTCATTGAGGAAAGTAGACTTGATATTAATCATTCATTAAATACCAATAATTAATGAGCAGCTTTTATTTAAAATCTTCTATTAACAAGACAGAAACTCATGAATACATTAAACATCTACATTTCCAAAGGTGACAGATTTCACATAAATCATTCAATATTTTCATGATTATGTAACATTTTTTTTTAATTGAAATCTTTAACAAATAAGACAAAACGTCAGTTATAAACTGATATTTTACAATTCAAAAGGTGAATTAATTTTAAATTCGTATAGTTTTAAATCTTAAAATACTACAGCCTGAGTAAAAACTTTAAGGCCAGTAAAAATTTTTGAGAAAATGGAAACATATAAACTGAGGAATTAAAATACCATTTGATTGATAATTATTGAGCTTAAATAAAAGTAAAAAAAGTAGAAAAATTAATTTGCAAATATTTTATTATTAGAAAATATTACAGAACACATGGATGAATATTTGAGCCTGAGTAAAAACTTTAAGGCCAACATAGAAAATAACATATAAGAAAAAAATTACAAATTCTTAGAAGGTTGTGTAGGAGCCATTTCTTCGAATTACTTCAAATATTCTTGTTTTCATGGACGAAACGAGTTTTTGACAAAGGTTGGGGTCGGTTTTATACCAATCATCTTCGATAGTAGATTTCAGCTCTGTTGTTGACGTAAAATGTCTCCCATTTGCATAAACTCTTCTTGCTAAGTGACCCAAAAGGTTCTCGATTGGGTTGCGGTCAGGTGATCTAGCTGGCCATTTCACAGTTTCAACATTGTTGACTTGGAACCAATTTTTTGTGCTGTTACTCGAATGGATCGATGCATTGTCTTGCTGATATTTCCAATTTTCTCCAGCAAGACATTCAGCATTTGGCAAAAGATGATTTGTTAGGACATTTTGGTATCCTTGTGAATTCATTCTACCTGAAACGAATGCAATTGAGCCCACACCATTGTAAGCAAAACAGCCCCAAGTCATGACAGACCCTCCACCTAATTGGCGCTGGGAGAATATTTCTTTTTCATTTCTTATATCATGCCAGTAGAAATTCCAGCCATCTGGTCCATCCAAATTCCATTTTTTTTCGTCAGAAAAAATAATTTCTGTCCATTGGTTGTCCCAGGTCATGACTTTCTGGCGAAAGTTCAAACGCTCTATTTTGTGTCTCTGCAGTAACTGAGGCTTAGTCAATTTTGTTGTATAAGTGAACCTTCCAGACCTTCTAATTGTGTTATAAATCGTTTTTTGACAAACTTTTAAACCTGTCGTCGGAATCAGTTTCCTGGTTGAGTACTTTCTAGTAGATGCAAGTTGGCAAACTCTTCTTTCATCACGCGAAGACAAAGCTTTAGGTCTTCCCCCAGTATTCTTTTTACCATAATTATCTTTCAATTTTAAAAAAATTGTTGACTACAGTCTTTGATCTTCCTATCTTTATCGCAATAGCGCGACTACTCATTCCTGTTGAAGAAAAAGCTTCGATCTGTCCTCTTTCACGATCAGTTAACTTCTTTCCCTTCGCAATCTTCACAAAGATCACCAATACTTCGAAGAAAAGTATGATAAATATGAAAATTGCAGCGTTGTCACAAGCTAGTAGTTGCAACGGTAATCACACGATTATATTATATTTATTTTTAAAAAATGACTGGTGGCCTTAAAGTTTTTACTCAGGCAGAAATACTAACTTTTTAAATAACCACATGTTTCTCATAATTATGTATTTACAAATTATGTTTATGGCATTTATTTCTTATCAATGAACTTTAATAATTAATATTATTTGAATCCCTTTTATTTCATTTTACATTTTCTCAAAAATTTTTACTGGCCTTAAAGTTTTTACTCAGGCTGTATAATCACAAGAGGATTTAAATGAAAGAAAACTTCTTGAAAAAAGTTTAGTTTTATAAAACGACATAATATGAATTTAAGAAAAAGTTTCAAAATTAAAAAGTTATTTGCAATTAAATAAAAGCTAAATAATTTGCACAATTTTTTTTCTAAAGTAATTATTACCTTTCTAATGAAAGGAATAATAAGAATATTACTCTACCCATTACGCCAGGATATGAATAATTTTATTCATTTAGAGGAAATTATCTTCTGACATAAAATGTTCCTAAATCTTAATAAAGGGAACAAATAAAAAGGTGAATAAATTAGATTCAAAGACAAATGAGCGATCTTTTGATAAAAGAAAGTGATAGCTCATTTTCCTTCTAATAAGCTTTTCACAAGCGATTGTTCAAAATTATCTGATATATAAAAAAAAGCGGGAATTGCCTTAGCTTATTATGACTTTAACATAATTTAACATTTTTAAGCATATGAAAAAAATAACTGCATTTTTGAAAATAAAGAATGATTACACTTTCCAAAGAATAATTAAAAAGGATATTTGGAAATAATATTCTTGAAATATAATCGGATCAGAAAAAGGCATTCAATACGAATTTTTACGATTAGAATAATTGAAATTTATAGAGAATTAATTTCAATAAGAAGAAAATTTTGCTATGGTAGATTCGTAAATTTGTGTCCGGAATTCGATTCTGTTCTTTAAATATTGGAAAATTAAAAGTGAATATATACAACAAAACTTTTGAATATGTTTTGAACTGTTCGATTTTGATTTTCAATTGATATATCAAGTTTCAAATGTAGTGTTAATTATAAATTAAATATCATTCATTTTATTAAACGGAAAATATTTTCGATAAAATATTTTTCATGAACGGGAGATAAATAAATCTTGCCATTCGCATCTTTTTGAGTTATAAATGTTTTAAAATACTAAAGTACATTTTTGAAAATAAAGGAAATAAATTATATTTCATGTATTCTCTATTATCTATGCCAGGCTTCTACAGCTAACAATTCTTACCATGTATGCATCATTACTATGTTTGAATTTGTGTTTATTCGAAAGAATCTTTTTCGATTTTGGAGCGTTTTTATATCATTCTTTTCTTATATTTAAAAATTAATATAATTGATATTTGACGTTGTTATGGTCGTAGTTTTTGCCTTATTACAACGCATTTTGAATAGGATTATTCTGTTCTAATTATGTGGCATATTCAAGAAAAGGTTACCGATTTGACAATAAGCCATACAACAAAATCAGTGAAAATTTGTTCCATACAATAACATCCTGTACTAAATTAACTAAAAAGAAAACTGGATTATATTGTGGAATGTTCAATGCAGCAAGCTCGTACCATTGATGGAATCATCCACGATCCAGTTACAATCCGCCTTACTATGCCACTGGTTGACTGAGAGCTAAACTGCTCTCATTGTCACTTCTCAACCCCAATTTAACATTCTCACCTTGAGGCCTACTAGTTTAAGCACTCTCATTTGGAATGCTGGAGACTAGCAATTAAATCACCTCCCTCCTAATTGTTGTTTGTTTAACAAATATCATGCAAACAGATCTACGTATGGACGGAAATTACAGTAATTACGAGTCAAGTGGTTAAATGTGAATTATTTATTTATATGTTAGTTCTTACATACTTCGAAGTTCTAAAATTTATGTTTAATTAATTTTGCAGTTTATTTTGGCTACTTGCGGAATCTTGTTTTATATACTTTATACCTTATTTTATAAAATCAATGCATCATCTTTATTAGAATGCTCACATTTTGAGAAAACTTCTGTCAATTGCATGCAAGTCTCTGTTCTTTAAATTTCTCTTTAACTAATAACCTTACAAATGTTTTCTTTTGATATTGCTCCCTAAACAATACTATACATAAAAGTCCACTCGTTGCAATTAATCTCTTAGTAAAAGACACGAAAGTGAACGAAAATAATTTATTTAGAAGCAATCATACATTTTGCAAAATGTCTTAAACTTTCTTGAGCACATTTATTGTCTTTTGAATTTGAGTATTCCATGTCTTCTGAGTTTGAACTGATAAAAATTTCTATCAAATTTTTCATTTAAAAAATCATTACCAACTCTATTGAAATGAGTTTTCTTTGATTCTGAGTATAAGTACAATCCGAAACAGTAAAAAGAATCGACAAATGTCGACTGAATGATGTTGATTTGGTTTGATTATATCTCAACTATGCTGTGTCAAACAAGAAAAAAAATAAAATCATAACAATATATAAGTATAAAACTTTGGTGAAGCGAAGATATAGAAAGTCTCTCTCAAACGCTAATATAATTTAAATGAAGGGATAAAAGATGGACATTAGAAAACCAAAAAAGTGAACATAAACCGTCTTGTTAAGTAAGTAACAATGAAATTATAGTCATTTGAAAGTCACAACTGTTGAGCGTTGAAGTTTGAGCATTCTGTCAGAATTTGGAAGACAAATATTTGACAGTTGCATCGCAAACGCATTAAGTTGATGATGAAGTATGATACTGTGTTATTAGAAATATCTTATTAACAGTCTATGAACCTAGAACAGAAATTGCATATTTAAAAAAACTATTGAATTACGAAAATCTAAAGAAAAAAATTACTGATTACAAAATAATCAACATAGGTATGTCTCAACTTTATATATGTGTGTGTGTGTGTGTGTGTGTGTGTGTGTGTGTGTGTGTGTGTGTGTATGTATGTGTGTGTGTGTGTGTGTGTGTGTGTGTGTGTGTGTGTGTGTGTGTGTGTGTGTGTGTGTGTGTGTGTGAATTTCTACATATTCATAGTATATTTTTAATTTTAATGTCAATTTTCAAATTTATTAAAATGAAATGGTTCACACTATCATTATATTCATTAAATTAACTACCTAAAATTTTTATTACATTCAAAAATCTAGCTTACCTAATTTTGGATCTCTTTAACTTATATGTAAGCTTTTTAAGTTACTTTTCTAGAAAGAAATGAGGACCCAATCTTTTATTTCTGCCATGGTTTAATTTCTTTTTTACAAAATACATTCCGGAAAACAATAAAGAGCGAGAATGATGCAAAGAACCTATTTTTATTAATATATGTATAATACATGTAATTATCTGTATTCTTAAACATTTCATTAAAATGTGACTTAAATTATAAGTTACATTGCTTTGTGAATTACAGTATAAAAGAACGTATCCTTGGGGTTATTTCTATAAGCCTTTTCTCTTATAAAATTGTCTGAAACCTTACTGGCTTTTTGAAATAATAGTTTTTCAAAAAATCAGTGCTACTTTTCTTCGAAGAGGAAAAGAAAGTTAGAGGGAATGGCTTTCATGAATGATCAGATGTTTGCAGAAAAAAAAAACCAAAATGCCTTTGAAATGAAAATGGAAACTTCTCAATGACAAAAGGAAACAAAGGGAGTTGTTCGTTCAAAAGCACCGCGCTCGCTTTCCCGAAAATCAGTAATCTTCTTTCGTTTCTTTTACAGTTACAATACCATCTGGAAATTCAGAAGAGGCTTTTTATTTCAATCTGACGAGCTCCATCCTCGTCGCTGCACTGGCACTTACAATCTAGTCGAATATAGCTAGTTACTCAGGAAATTATTACATTATAAATATTTAATAAATTAGATATTATCTATTATCAGTGCATAATTTTTCTAATTTCAAGGCCCATTTTTATAATAATGTTTTCTCTCAACTCCCGCATTTCGTTTTCAGTTACAAATTGAAACTTCTGAGAATAAATTATCTTGATCATATAAAATTTTTTTAATATCACGATTACAACAGATGAATTATGAAGTGGTTGAAATTTGAACATCTTCCTTTCAAATAGCCTCCTATGTTAGTGATATATCTAAATATCAGATCAGTTTATAATAATAATTCTTGTTTCAAACTAAAAACTGAATATTCTAAACCAAAAAGCTAAAAAAATTTAATAATAAGTACATGACATACGAATTTGTAAATAGATTCATATAAAGACTCTGGTGGCTAAATATTCAGAATTAATTTACTTTTCCAATTTTTCAAGTAGCGTGAAGCATATTTAAGACAGACATCATAATTATGAATCGTGATCAGATGACGAGTTATGAAACGACCAACCCTTATCAACCGCACCTATGAGAGGATATCTAACCATGAGGGATTGAGCGCGCACCAGGGATGCTTACCCGGTTGTTCTTCGTAGTTTCGAGCTTGAAGTCCTTTGACCAGAAGCCAGAGACCTTAGCTTTAAGCAACCCGCCTCTAATGTAATATGCAAAGATTTCCAAAAAAATGCAAAATTACACCCTTTTTAGCCATTTTGGGGACTAATTCAACATCAGACAATTCACTGGCAAAAAATATTTAGCTAATTAGATATTTGTGCATTTTTGCAATAAAGAACAAATGATAGGGGCAATGGCAGTTGAAAGAAAAAGCAATTATATGGATTTTTTATATTTATTTTGATTCCCTTATAAGAAATCATACCTGATTGCAAGTAAGTTTTGCACTGATTTAACTTAAGATAGAAATCTTTTTTTTTCTTTAAATATAAAATACAAAAGAAATACGAAAAATATAATGAATAATTTCATGATCACATTAAAATCCAAAAGAAACCAATGCTTATTCATGTAAAACTAAAGTGAAAATATAAATTTCTTTGTCAAATTTCAAAGGTAATAAAAATAACATTTCAAAAATACAGCTATTCTTCATTTGGAGTTACATAATGTTACAGACTGCCTGCAGGCCAATGCTAATTCATAATTTGGTTTGAAATTTTTATTTTTCGTTTGATATGCCTTTATTAACTTTGTTAATCAGCACTTTATTATTGTTTCTTTCAAATTTAAAGTCAACCCATTTTTATTACTTAGTGCTTCAAAACTCTTCCTTAATTTTCTTACTAGCTACTTTTGGTGATTAACTGGTTTGCCGGATTGTGTTTGATTTCAATTGAATCTCTTATGCTTAACTTGATGCCCATGATTCTTTCAAAAAAGAATTTGTATGCATCAAATTGGGTAAGATATTAAATACGAATCATTAAAATGGCCTAAATCACTTTAATGAATATGATCTGTAATTCTGTGAATGAATATTTTTAATGGAACCAAGCCCCATAATGCCTAAAATGTATGTGTATCAGGATAATCTATCTCTAAAGTTCTCGTTGTCTTTCGAATTACTCTAACTTATTTTTTTTTTTATTCCTTTTGTATCCTGCTCGGATAATAAACAAAAAAATTTTTCCTGAAAAAATTATGCAAAAAAATGCATTTTTTTTTTTAGAAATTGCAGAAATTTAGGTAAAATTTGCCCGAGAGTGAAACTGGTATCATTACAAATATAATTTTTAAGTTTTAAAAGGATGTAAAAATTAGTTTTATATAATAATATTTTTGATGGTTATCGTGTAAAAAATGCAAAATCTTTCTTAATTTTTCATTATTTGATTTTGTAAAAATCACTCCGAAGTGTACATTCCCTCCGTTCAAAATATTCTTGTGCCAAATTTATAAACTCTTGAACAATTAGTCTTTACCTGTCGAGTGTAAACATGCAAATTCTTCTTTATTATGAGTAGTGATTTCTTTTCCCTAGAATTCATATTTTCTAGTATCCGGAACTCTACAATAGAATTTGATTTTTTTTTTCATCATAACATAGCATCATAAAAATTTTAGTAGAAAAAACAGTTTGTAATTGGATAAGTAAAATATTTCCTTTATAATAAGCGATCCTAAAAAATACAGCTGTTACAAATTTGATTCCTCTTTATTTTTGATAATCTATGGTAATAAATAAAATTTTAAGCAACGAAAGTTCAGCAATTTTTCTAAATTTTCACAATTCACGTTTATAAGTTTTGATGAAAATTAGACTATTATCACAAAACAAGACGATATTTTATTTAATAGTTCACCTGGAAAAATTCTAAAAAACTGAAATATCAAAATTTTTTCTGTGTGCATTAAAATCCAAGATAATGAAATTTCTAAAAGAATTCCATTTAGTTTTACAGTGTGATTCAGTTCAGTACAAATAGACAATTCAACAAAAAAAAATCAACTATCGAATATATATTTATGGAAATATCTTATATAAAAAAGGACATTTTCTAAAAAATTTCAGTAGCAAAAAATTTTTTATGGTGAAATTTGAAAAAACTGAATAATACAGGTTTTGTTATACCATGAAATGTCAAAGAGAAAAAGATTAGCTTTATATTAGTGAAAAAATACAATATCTGAATGTTTGAAATGTAAATAATCCATCAACTTGGATACCTATCGCTGCAGATAATAAAATGAACGTGGTAGGTAACGAACATAACACCATAAAATAATTCCGTAAAAAAAATTTTGGACATTAATATTGATCAGGAATGTAGTTAAAAAAAGAAAATTACCATTTTTTTTTATTCTTAATCTTAAAAAATATTGTTTCGTGAAATAATTTGATCTAAGAATGGACGACCTATAAAATCCAAATTTAGTATAAAAAATACCTATAATTTCTAATGAATTATTCATGTATTAAAAAAACTTATGTTGTGAGAGAGATTACTGAATGGTTCATCGAATGTTAACCCAAGCATAAATCGAATGATAATTCAGAAATATGTTATTTTCAGATGGTTGTTTATAAAATGCATTAAATATTTAGCTTTACATACTTAAATACAGAACAAGACCATTTCCAGAAACGAAGGTCTTCTTTCCAGTTCCAATGAATGTAGCAAAACCATAATAAATGTAATAAAAATTGTTACGATATATTCAACCTTTTATTAGCCTACTAAAAAGAAATTATTTGGTTTAATTACTTCCCATTTTTTAGGCGTCCATTCATATTTTATTCATTATAATTATTGTTGAAATTTTCGGATCTTCATTAACAATTAGAGCCAATGGTATGGATTTATTCATCAATTAATGGATAATTAAGTACAGAAAAAAATAAATTGATCTATTGTCATCAAGATTACATAAGTATGCAAAATTTCAAAATTGTAACAAACCGGGAAATGATTGAAAATCGATTTTAAAAATTTCATCTGTTCTAAATATAAAACCAATAAAGTTAAATAAAAGTGTAAAATAATGCATATCATTACAGAAAAAAAATTCGACACTTAAGTTAAGAGAGCAAATACTGCCTTTTTTCCCTTCTTCCTCTTATTATTATCATTCTGTTATAGAAATGAAGTCTTTGGAAATGATATTTGTGCATTAATCAATAAAAATACACAAACTTGAATACCAATATATTGAAATTTAACTAAATATGCGAAAAACAGGCAAAGGTGCATCTTGTCAAAAGAAACAAACACTTAAAACGATTACGTAATCAGATACACAAACTATAATTTCATAAAATTTGACAGAAACATTTGTAAAAATGTTAAAAATAATGCAATTCTCTATCTATTTTATAACTTGGAGAATATTTAGAAGACATTAAATTTGGGTATATAACTTTTTACTCTTTCTTATAGAAAATTAAATTTTTCTTACGTTATGCTTTTATTTAGAAGGTAAAAGCAGGAAATAATGTTTATTTATGTATGAAAAAACATTTCTTCTTTCTAGAATTTTCTAAACATGTATGAATGATGTTTAAAATATGTTTTTTTTATTTAATTTTGAGTGAAATGTAAACTAAAAGTGAATAACACACGCACAAAAAAAAGATTTCTATAATTTTTCCAACGCAATAACAACGACAAATTTGTCAAAATATCTAAACTTCAAGTTGTTTGATAGCGCAGAAGAAAAGTCGCATGAAATTTGCATTATGAAGTTTTTAAAAACTCGAAGAAAAAATGATTATTTCATAAATATTTATTAATGACAAATTAATATTTATTATTAGAAAAATAAAAATCATTACGGAATTTTATTTGAAATGAAAAAAAAATCTCGTATTCACTTTCTTGGGTTATTCGGGGAAATATATTCTACAACATCAGATTACACCTTAAACCTTATTTGAAAAATAATTTCTTTTTCTTACCTGAATATGTGATAATCTTTTTTTATATATTTTTTAAAAAGTCAAAGTGCATTCAGAAATAGGAAAATTTAAAAATAATTTTCAACAAAGATGTATTCAAAACTTGAAATAAAAAAATAATAGAACAGATCGTTGTTACAAAAAAAAGTTTTTTGAAAAAAAAAAGTGTATCAAGGATTAGTATTTTTTTATGGAAATAATTCTTTTTTCTCAATGTCCTACATCTCTTTCTTGCTTCAAACAAACTTTTAGCGCTTTTCAGAAGTAATTGTCCGTAAACTAATTCATTTCAAGTTAAATCCTATAATCGGAAAAAATATGGGATTTTTAAAGTTTCTATATTTTATTTTTCAGGGCAAATAAATAACTAAGGGTCTTAAAAACATTTTTTTTCGGGAGGTTCATTAACTTTCAATTTATGGACTCTTTGGAAAAATAAAAATACAAATAGCGTTTTTTTCCCCTTTGTTTGCTTTACAATAAATTCTTAACCTAAAAACGCGAAATATTTTAGTTGTATTATTTGTATCATCGTATTTTCTATTGTTTAAGGAATAAACAAACTTGATTTAATAGAAATTCTTTCGGAAAACAGTACATGTAATGCGAAAGGTTTTTATTTGTTTTCCTCATTCGAGCCAAAGTTCTGGAAAAAAATGAATTTGCGAAGGACGAACGGTTAGGTTAGTTCAAATTAAGGCTTCTTTTTTGTCCCGTCAAAGGTTTTTTAAGGAATGCATCTCGTAAATTCGAACCGTGATGAGACTGTACAAGTAATACCTTAGTCAAAAGAAACCTTTCAAAATTCTTTAACAGACAGAAAAAACTTTGACCGCGATGCTTTTAACATGTACCGTACCAGAGCACTTGAAGTTTTCTGAGTATATCTTCAGTACAACTGGGTATCAAACCTGTGACCCCTATGTTTGGAAGCCGAGATTCTGGCATCAGATCACTGAAGAATGCATAAAGAGAAGAAAGACAAATTGCTAAATCTGAATAACATCGATTTTTTTTTTCATTATTTACCAAACAAACGAAAGTAAATTTTCAGTCATTTTTTATAAAAAAGAAAATAGGTACAAATCGGAGAAAAATACCTTTAACTTATTAATTTTAATATAACGAAAAATATTGCAAGAATACATTGCAGTGATTGAAAGAACTGATTGTGGAATTGTAAATTCGTCATAAAATTAATATTGTATATTTTTTTAATTTCTGTGAAAATAAGTAAAACCAACTTATTAATAATTTATCTTTGAAAGGGAAAACACACATTTTAAGCTGAAATACATTCATTTTAATCTATTATTCTTTATTATATTTATTAATTTTTGAAGGGATAAATTTTATAAATGCTACAAAGGTATAGATTTTTCTTTGGTAACTTTAGAATTCTTTTTTAGAAATCTATAAATAAATAATATAAAAAAGCAATGAATTCCCAAATTCATACATAATTCAGATTCCGCTTAAAGATATTTGTATTAGCCTTCATTTGAGCCCATTACAATGGCTTTTATCCGGAGTCGCGCCAATTAAGTTTCAGACTAAATAATCCTTTAGTGACAATTCTAAAATGACAGCCATTATTGTCAGTTACTGACAGCGCATTTAAGTAGCATAAAAATAAATTGTATTTCTTACAGAGTAAACAGCATTGATTTATTTTCTATAGGTCTTCTGAAAAGAGATATTAAGATTCTTCTCTTAATATAAGATCTAGAGATGAAAGTTTTATAACGACTCAGAAGACTTTTATATTGTTGCTTCACTTTCAATTTTATTCAGGCAAAATACTTGAAGCAAAAGTGCTTCAAGTATTTTGCCTGAAAAATGCGGAATTATGGACCAAATTTCTAGTTCAAAAATTTTAATTAGCTTTTAAACTTCATTCGTTTGATGCCTTTCATTGATTGATAATTATAGACAAAAATGTCTGTTTATGCGTTAACAACGGAAAGAAAAATGTTTAGCCTATCATTTTTATCACCCATCTTGAATATTAAATTTACTTTGAAGTATATTAAAAGTTATAATACTACTTCATAATTCAAGTTCTTTTAAAATGCATCAGCAGAGTGTATTTTTAAAGCATTTAAAATTTTCTTGAAATTTCAAAAATCTGATATATTAAATTGTTCCGCATTTTTAACAAATCAGAAATATTTTCTATGTAAAGAGAGTGTTAAGGAATTATATCAAACATAATTAATTTGAAATAAAATTAATTTTTCAAAAGGTAAAAAGTAAAATTTCAATAAGGAAAGAATGTAAGCATCTAAAGGGAAAACATCTATCATTCTGACGTATTTCATCTTACATCCAGTTGCCGTGGTAGTCTGGTGGTAAGGTAATTCCACCGAGAACCGTCGTAACCATTGTGTAAGAGGCTCTGGAGCACGTTAATCCGTCAAGGCCAAATGCCCTCACACTGGTGTGGGTGGAGGAAGTTGGTGATGAGGATACCAGTTCAAGTGTCGTCCTCGTAATCTAACAGCGGTTCAAAAGTACGAGGTCCGTCCCAAAATAGCCCTAGTGTTGCTTTAAAACAGGACGTTAATATAAACTAAACTAAATAAATTGAAGGAGTGTAATTACTTCTTATAATATTTCAATCAAAGGGGATATATGCAAGTTCAATTATATAGAGAACAAAAAAGCCCTGAATATAAAAATTTATAACAAAATAATCGATGAATTTAATAATTTTAGTATTAAAATATAGCTCACTTTTAAAAGTTGTTTTTATACAATAGTTGGTACATTTCTATATCAGAAGTAAATCGATGCTTTTTTTAATAATTTTTTTCCCCCGAAGCGGTTTCGATGAAGGAAAAAAATTGTTCTTCGGTTACACGAAATAAAATCTCCCCTTTGGGTTCAACATGCTTTCCTACATTGTTATTGAGGCAATCATACTGATTTAAAAGCAATAAAGTGATGGTATAGAAAACGTTATCCTGATATTATTCCTCTTGACTTTTACTTTCTCATATACAAAGAGAATGTACTGTAAAAAATACTTCAAAAGTACTTCAAAAATTCAAACTCGAAATTTTGTTTCACCATTTTTCAGACCTCTCCGAGTTTGAAAAACACATTTTTGGTATTATTTCTGTCCGTCAACACGATAACTCAAAAAAATTTTTAGACTGACGAATGAAATTCGGTATACAGTTTCTACTTCAGATTTCTATTATTTTTGAACGAAACCATTCAGAGGAAATCCTGCTTATTTTATAATAACCGAGCTCCATGATTACAAAATGTAAAGAGCTAGATAGATAAAATTTGGTACATAGATTTAACTGCTAAATGATACGAATACACTTTTCTTATCAAATTTCGAAAGAAATCTATCAAGTCTTGGGCCATCTGCCGATCTTTACTTATGCATGCATATAAAAGCTATAAATCAAAATTACAATCATTCAAATAAATTAAATTTGATATATGATCTTGTAACTACAGTGCTGTTTCAAAGTTTGATTTCATTTGATTGATTTGATTAGTAAACGGACTCCTAAATACTAAATATATATTGATTTTATTCACATGGTAATAAACCAATCTTTGAAACTGTTCTTTTTTGACTCCTTGTTGGAGTTTTTACAAATACTGCTCTGACTTTGCCGTCTGATCCATAAATTAAATCTTCTATTCTTCCCATTGTCCACTGGCAAAGGGGAAGATTATCATCTTTTAAAAGAAACATAGAATCTTTTGAAACATTTTGTTTCTCAAACTGCCATTTGTGTCTGGTTTACAAATTATTTAAATAATCTATTTTCCATTTTTTCAAAATTATTTGGATCATTTTGCTCAATCTTTGTCATTGAAATAAAAGGTTATCTTTTCTATTCTGAATAATCTGGATCAGGAATACTATTTATGGCCGATTAGAAAATGGTCTGGGGTCAAAATTTCAAAATTATTTGGGTCAGATGACAAAGGTGTCAGTGGACGACTGTTTAGAATACCTCCAATTTGAATAACAATAGTCAAAAACTCTTCCATTGCTAAACGCGCATTACCAACAACTCTCTCAATGGTGTTTAAAAGATTTAACACTCGCCTCCCATAAGCCTCCGAAGTTAGGTGACCTTAGTGGAATAAATTTCCACGTCACTTGTTCAGTTGTTAAATAATTAGCTAGTGGCTCTGAAAGTCTACCAATCATATTTTGTAAGCGTTTTAAGTCTGATTTGGCCCCTTTGAAATTACTTGTAGTTGTATTATAAGAACAGAGGAATTAGCTTCTGCTAAAAAAGCGTTTTAATATGCCAATCATTGCATCTCAGTTAAGTCAATGACTATTTCCAAGTGGATTGTCTTAGAAGTCTGCGGATTTTGTTCGGAAGAAACATGCTGCCACTGATTCATGTCTTTTGATTCTTGGACATTAACCACTCTGTTCGCTACAAATATTTTTGTGTCTCGGGACTCTTTTCTAATCCATGAAAACAGGATTTTAGAATCCAAGTAATAGAAGACTGATGTAATATCCATTTTTAATGCATTTTTACGTTATGCATCAATCTGGTTAGTAGAACGGCGCTGCATAACCCTAAACCAGATATAGTTACTTGCTTGATCGGTGACACACGAGATTTACCCGCAACTAGCTTCACCTTCACTACCCCGCTGAATTGACTATTCTGGCAGCACCATAAGTCTTTTCAGACGAGTCATAGAATCTTTGAAGCTCAGTCACTTCCGCGTTTGGAATAAAAATACATCTTTCGATGTCAATGTCGCTTAATTTTATTAAAGATGCCAGAAACTCTTGCCATTTACCAGCTTCTTTCGCAGGAAGCACTTCACTCCAATCAATCTTGGGAACCACAATTGTTACATAAAGAATATTGCCTAGTGATCACTGGACCAAGAAACTCAAGTGGATCAAAAAATTGACGAGAATGGATAAGACCGATCTTTTGGTAGGATGATCATTTTGCTCTACATCTACTTTAAAGATAAAGCAGTTCCAGGCAATTTCTAAAGTCTTAATTTCATCCGTAGATGAGAACTCATACTCTTTTTACTTGGTTGGGATAAATTCTGAAATATTGCCACACCGCGTGTGTAATGACATCTACGCGGTTTTTAGAATGTCAAAATGCTGATTTTACAAGGTTTTTGCCTCGTCGAATGTACTCTCTCCACTTAAAATGTCGTCCATATATGTTATGTCATGTCAAACGTCGTCAAGTCATGACACAAGATTGTTGCAGCACTTGGAAAGTTTTCTATCTCGTCCATCGAAATTTGTTTGAGTGTTCTCATGGCTAGATACAGAGCACTAGTCGTTCCATAGGCAACCGTCTTTAGCTGATACGTTTTAACGGGCTCATTAACTCCCTCCTTCCATAAAATTCTTTGGAGATTTCTTTGACTCTCATCTATATTAATCATTCGGTACATTTGACGAATATCTGCATTAAATACAAATATATACTTTCTGAATTTTACTAGCAATGTAAAGATATCATCTTGAATCACTGCACCATTATACTGAATTAAGTTAAGCAATTTTCCACTTGTAGTCAGGGTGGATGCATTAAATACGGTACGTAGTTTAGTTGTGCTTTTTTAAGGCCTATAGATGCCATGATGAGGCATATAATATGTCACTTCAGGTTAAACGCTTTCTTGTATCTCGCTCATGTACCCGAACTCCTCATACTCATTTAGAAAGTCAGAATACAATTTTAGATATTTTTGGTCTCTATACAAGCGGGTTCACAGCAATTCGAGTCGTTTAAGAGCATTGTCCTGTTTCATCGCTTCTATGTGTTCGCGCTTAATGTTCTACACAAATAGCATTCTCTTTACTTTTAGGTAATTCGTTACCTATTTCCTCAATTTTCCAAAATTTTCTTAAGTTTAAATTTAACTCTTCTCTCCCACATATTAAACTGCAATAGTTAAAATTTAATTTAGCCAAGCTTAGAAAAGCTACCTTCTACAATATAACCAAATACAGAGTCATGTAACGTCAGATTCCCATTTTTAGCATTTAATTTTCTCAGCTTTATTATCTCATAAAAATATTCAGCACCAATTGAAATATTTATTTTCCCCGGAATATTAAAATTAGGATCCTCAAAGCCAATTGATTCTGGAACCTGTACACGCGTTCGATCATCTTAGTTGGTATTAAATCCGTTATTTTTGATACCACTAACATCGAAATATTTCTTTCGAAACTTTTATTTTTAGTAGCCACAGTTGTTGTAACTCTGCGATTAACTATGAGAGAGACTTTATTAATGCAGGAAATCGATTGATTTTTTTTAACTTTTCAGTTATAGCCTCTGCATACAATTCTGACTCATGAGAGAACAAACACTGCATCTACACTGCTATCTAAGAGGCACTTCATTTCCTGCTATTGAAAAGATCTATATTTTATTAACCCTTTACTGGGGAGGTGAAATTTTAGGACTTAACTGGGGAGGTGCGGTCTACGAGACCGCATTTCATTTACACTCAAATTAAAATTTCTAATGAATGCATTAATATGAAAAACTGCCAATATATTTTGCAGATATTTTTCTTGGTATATAGATACGTTTTAGAAATTTTTTAAAATATATTATCATTGAAAAAAGTAAATGCATTGGAACATACATTTTCTTCTCAAATTACATGTTACAATAAATAATATTCTTGAAAAAGCATACTACTTTTTACTTTTTAAATCATATTTATTTTTACAGTAAATGAAGGTATATAGAAGACAATATAATGTAAAATTCAACAATTATATGAAAAATAAAAAAAATAACAATGGGTAAAATTGGCCCTTTTTTTATCGGCTTGTGTGACTTTCATAGCACGGTTTTTTAGGGCATTTTAAATATACAGGTTAAGAACTAGCATAAAAATCAACCTATAAATTATGTATATACACTTCTTGGTATATTAATATATTTTATAAATTTTTCAAAATACATTATCACTAGAAAAATTATTTGTGTTTGAACATACATATCAAAATCAGTTGAATGTGAACTTTCATCAAAAAACTCTTCTGTACAATTATCCTTATCACTAAAATCATTTTATTTTTCATTTAAAAGTGTCTGGAGCACTGTTTCATAATAGGATCAGTAAACTGGATGATATTTAGGGACCCAAGTTTTAGCGCCATCTGTTAAGCCTTGTTTATCACTGGGACACTAACAGGGAGATGCGGTCTTAGAGACCGCTCTCGAAGAAATAAGTGAATTATTTTTAAAAACATCTGCTGAAATCAGTTGAAAAAGTGCACATGTATTCAAGGTCATAAAACAGGAAGCTACAGGGTCAATCCATTCAATTGAGCTAAAAATAGAATAGGGGTGACAGAAAATCCATCGCTAGCGGTCACACAGACCGCACGTCCCCAGTTAAGGGTTAAACATTTTACTGTAGACAAAACTACATTTTTATTTTCGATTAGTTGCAAACAAAGGCGTACTCTACTCAAAGGAGGAAAACAGAACTTTGATTAGAATTCCCCCGATTGCGAATTAATTATGACTTCTTGCGGTTTCTATATTCATAGACGAAACATTTTTTGCTTCTTTCGGAAAGTGAATTAATTTGTTGTGAGCTTTGCCACAGAAACATTTCCTATACTAGCATTTTTAACCCTGCAATTGGGCGATAAACATTTAAAGCTGACGTTTTTATTTTTTTTACTACCTCAATGCGTTCAAGAACCAGAAGTCTCTTAAATTGAGGACAAGCTTATAACGGAGGATTTCCAGTCTTTAGACAGAAATCACAATTTTTATTTTTCACTTCAATGAAAAAGGCTTTTGATGCCGGTTTAAATTTGTTGTTGTAAATAGTTTGCCCTTTTTTCGTCTCGTTTATGATTTTGTCTCTGAAAGCAAAATATAGACTACATTCTTTTCCTAATTCGAGAGATGTAAACCAATTTTGGTTTTGTCTAATTTTGATATGTGTTGCTGTTTCTTTGTTTAGAGTTTGGAATAGTTTATCCGAAACCATCAATTATTTTAGGGTCTCTAAATCTGTTACTTTCTTAACTTTAAATAATATTCAAAACTCGTCGTTAAGTGTGACGCGAATTGCACAAGACTTTTCTTATCTCTGGAAGCATTTCTAAAATACAATAATACAATTTCTAAAATTCTCTTAATACAATTGATTTAACATGGCCATAATTATTTAAATCTTTCTCAGCAATATAAATTGGGATATGAGAAGCTCTTTTCCTTAACAAATTTAGCTAAATCTGCTTTAAACTTCTCAGGTTCCTTTTTAGTACTAAATACTCTCTCTAACGAAGTAAAAAAGAAACACCTGTCCTGCTTTATTGGGTGGTTTAATACACAATATTCTAACAGATTTTAATAAGCTATCCAGTGTTTGATCTAGTTCGGTTTTACACCCTTGATAATTGAATTCTGAGTACTTTTCTCAGTAGTCCTTAATCGCGCTAATTGTAATTCTATTTTTGTTCTTTCTAATCTGAGACGCTCTAGTTCTATTTTAATGTCCTGTTCGGATTTCTAGTTTCTATTCTCTATTATTCGATATACAGCATCTTAAAAAGCTTCGTTGTCATTTTTAAACATGTCACTTTCCTCAATTAAACGTTTTATTTCAATCTTTTTCATGCCTTCTGCAAGAACCAAACCTATCTCCTCGATAATGAGATCCATTTTTCGTTAATTTTGCTAAACCCGCTATTTTAAACGCATAATTTAAGATAATTTAAGAGAACAATATTATCACAAACAATTTTATTCTAAACTCATTAAAACAAAATTTACTTCGTCTCGGAAATTATTTATAACTCATCAAAAACAAAATTAACGTCATCTCGGGAAATTAATTAGTTAATAACTCAAAGGATAATATTACCCCTACCTTTTTGCTGGTACTGCTGTCACACGAGACCAGTTATCCACAACCGATTTCTTATTCTTGGTATTTTCGCACCGCGTCCGTCATCGTCGACGATGTCACAGCTAATGAATCACACATATTATTAAAAATGAATCACTACTCAACAGATGCATAGCCGTATCCGGCTCGACGAACCATGTTTTGGCCCATGCTAACACTTTTTATTTTAAAAACCCAATCACATATACATCAGACACATAATCTTGAACTGTATCACCATTGCATTATTTGCAACACTCACAGAAACACACTAAAAGTTTATATCATTTGGATACTTCATGGCGCTACAAAATTAGTAGGCGGAGCGTTGCGCTGACTTATTGGCGCCAACATATATATTTCTTTAAAATCTATCAGCTAAACGTGGACCTCTTTTATATAACAACCCCTTAAGAATACGAACTGTTCATTACGGTTTGTTGGTGTGAGGGGGGGGGGTATTTTTCTTTTCTTTGAAAAAGAAATCGGACGTTCCAGTATTCTGAAATATTTGAACCAAAATGATTTTATGAATGGGAAAGTTAATCACTGTATAACCAATCAGCCGGAAGGTGACATTTTTTACACGTTTCAGAACTTAACAATTTTGGAAGTTTCGAGCAGATAAATAGGCGTTCTAAGTACTCTATTCTTAATATTTTCGTGCGTTTGAAATTTTTTCGTTTTAAATTGATACTGCTTTACAATTTTATAATACACTTTTGCACATTATAGTCAAAATTTTCACATGTGTACATCTGGTTACTTTTTAATAAGTAACTGGCAATAGTAATACGCCTCATCTCATAGTGTCTAATCCCTTTCCTAAACCTTTGCTGTCTGTTTTATAAATATAGCTATCAAGGTTCGAAAGTAGAGTGGGAATGAGCAATTTTAGATATCACATTTGATTAATTATGAATAGCGATATCAATAGATTGAAACAAATCGATTAAGAATTTCAATTTGCAATTTTATGTATAGCTTTATGTAAATTTTGATAATATTATTCCATTTTACTAAAATTTCGGAATTTTAGTGACTGACTCAATTTTGTTTGTTATTCATAAATTAGAATGTTAATTTATTTCTATAAAACTAAGCTTATGAAGGCATATTTGATATCCATTTGCTGTAATAAACTTATAAACAAAAAGCGAGAACTACCGAATAAAGAAAAAATATTCCATTACGCAGGAAATTTAGTAAGAAATCGATTATAATTATAGCAATGAGATCTCTTCCTCACTTGTTTTAATTGTAAAATTGTAATCAAATCGTTCCAGAATTAACTTGAATCAATTAAATTATTCAGAAGACAAATTTTTTTTCTCTAAATGATTATTTTTATAACTTTGAATGGAATCTGAATCGACGTTCATATTATCACATGATTCTTACTCTATCCCCGAAACAGTAAGATTCTGCTCAAGTAGTCGTTTCGAAACTACGAATCATATTTACTCAATTATTCAAAACATAAAACTTCTCTAAATTATCTTCTTATCAGGAATGCTCTTCATAAACATAATATATATGATAATAAAATAATGGTAATTTTCGCAGAAGTTGGCTATGATATTTGCAGAATCGAATTTCACAGATTATTCTAAGCTATTAATTGAAAAAAAAGATTTATAAAGGAAACATTTTTTATTAGTTCAGTTTAGAATATAAACTACCTTCTATTTTGACTGTAAATAAATAAATAACAATAAACATCGTTTTTCAAATCCTATGATACCAGGTGAAGATTTCAGTTTTATTTAAATTATAAAATCAATTCATGTTTCCGTGATCTTTTTAAAAGACGCAGTATCTATCAATTTTTTGAATCCACTCCACATTTGATGAGTAGATAAATTTCACAACATAAGACAACATGCAGTTGAATGTTCGATGACATGAGCAGTTACACCTGCAATGCATTTGTAACACCGCATGAATTATCTCCATTCTAGATGTTTTTAGAAACAATCTCTTGATTTCTTGAGTTATAAGTATTATTTATATACAAAATTCTCAAATGAATCAAAAACGCCACCAAATCAGGAAAATCTTTGTTTATTTTTTATTCGAGAAAGTTGACAAACTAAAAATAAATTATTAGACACTTTTAAGAGATTTTTTTTTAAGAGATCACTACAAAATCGATTATCATGATTAATAAATTAATTTTTTATATTTTTTATATTCCACTTAATTGTTTGGGGGATGCTGCTGGGTTTTGTTCCCTAGCTGTTTCTTATGATTTTAATAACCCTGATCAATACTTGGCTTCAGAGAAATTTAGTGTCGATTTCTTCAAAAGTAAATATCATTTTTAAAAACTCCTTATCTTACATTATTTTATATACAGTTTCTAAATGATTGTTTTATTCAGTAAAAATTATCCAGAGAAAAATTTCTTATGGATAACTCCCTTTAAAAAAAAAGTGATTATTTTGTGACTTAAATGGGTTATGATTGGAGAAAGTTTTATTTCCGCATCTATAATTATCTCTTTTATCATCGATAAATATCTATAAAATATTGCTTCCTTAAAAAAGAAAAAAGAAAAATATTGTTAAATCCCATAATTTAAACTGTTTGTTTACTTTTCTTATTCGCTATTTTAATATTCTTTTATGAATGTATAATGCACTATTGTTATGAAATTCTTATTTAGTCAATAAATTCCATTGAAAAATCGGCCGTCATAGTTACAATTCTTCTTCTTATATATATATATATATATAAACTCCATTTGATTTATAAATTTCGTCACAGCCCTAATTAGTTAGTCCATCAATGAAAATAATTTTTTTTTATTTAAAATTTTTTATTTTCGTTTACTGCATTTAAAAGGCTAATTTACACTGCAGATGGCGCCACACAAAAGATGTGTTTAAATTGAAGAAAACTTGAATATCGTTGCGGTTTAAATACTATTCAAGAAAATTTAAATACTACTATCACTGACTTTATCAGATCTATTTCTTCGCCTAGTTTCAGATGAGAGAAGAAATTTCGATATTATTTTGCTATCTCTGCGCTTACATGATTTCTGAAACTTATAGAATGCAATATTATTAAATCGATGTAAGATAATTAACAGGCAATATGTTCATTGCCGCGGAATTAAACTTTCCAGATAAATAGAAGAATCGTAATTATTGTATTTAATCTCATTATTGGACAATTTTATACCATATAGGTAAAGCAGAGAAATAGTCGGTAATAGGATTTATCAAATTTCATATCTTTCTTTGCTAAAAATCGATAAATTTTAAAATCACGCTGTTTCTCCCACATAGATGGCAGCACTACAAATCAGCTTTAGATTGATTTATTAAATAGTGAAAGAAGAAAAATAAAGCCGATTTGTAAGCTCAAAAGATGGGGGTGGAAATCTTTGCTTTTTGTTAAAAGCGATTTTTTAATACAGCAATCCAGGTTTCAAGTACGGTGGGAATTTGGTCTAAAACCACAAAGCTAAAAAAAAATGAATCGAATATTCGAATAAAAAACGAATATTCGGAATAATATTCAAAAGAATAAAAATATATAAAACAATTATTCGATTTCGAGACTCGAACTGAAGACGAGCAAAAATACTTGATATGCCCTATTGATCTAACCACGAAACAACTAATTCCTCGAGTGGCTATTGGGTTTTTCATTCTTAATACAGCAATCCAAGTTTCATGCTTGGTAGGAATCTGGTCTAAAAGCCGAATGCTAAAAAAAAGAATGCCTTCTGCGTATGTACGTAAACTTGACACTTAAAATTTCTAATAAATGTATAAATATTTTAGCGAAATATTTTATTTTGAATTATTAGGATTGAATAATCTAGAGTAATCATAGATTTAGTATTTGGAATAATATTCAAAAGAATAAAAAATATATAAAACAATTATTCGGTTTCGAGACTCGAACTGTAGACGAGCAAAAATATTTGATTCACAATGCAGATCTAACCAGCGAGCCACTAATTCCTCGAACGGCTATTTGGTCTTTCATTCTTAATACCGCAATCCAAGTTTGAAGTACAGTGGGAATCGGGTCTAAAAGCACAATGGTAAAAAAAGGAATGCCTTCAGCGCATATGCGTGGACTGGACACTTTAAATTTCAAATAAATCTATAAATATTTTAACGAATTATTTTATTTTTGAATTATTGGGATTGAATATTTCAGAGTAATCATAGAATTATATTATATACACATATGTACATATACATAGATAAAACAAATGTTCGGTTTCGAGACTCGAACTGAGGACCAAAAAAAATTATTTGATTTGCTCTGTCGATCTAACCACCAAGCCACTTATTTCTCATGTGGCTGTTGGATCTTTCATTCTTAATACAGTAATCCAAGTTTCAAGTACGGTGGGAATCTGGTCTAAAAGCACAATGCTAGAAAGAGGAATGTCTTCTGCGCATGTGCGTGAACTGGACACATAAATTTCAAATAAATCTATAAATATTTTAACGAAAATTTTTATTTTTGAATTATAAAGATTGGAATAATTTGAAGTAATCAGAGATTTAGTATTCTGAATGATATTCAAAATAATAAAAAGTATAAAAATATATAAAACAATTATTCAGTTTCGAGACTCGAACCTAGAACCAGCAAAAAATCTATAATTCGCCCTATCCATCAAGCCACTTATTCCTCAAGTAGAGGCTGGGTCTTTCAGTCTTAAACCATCCTTGTTGAAGGTCTTATTTTAGCCTCTAAACTCGGTAATAAACTTCACATTCTCAATTACTCTAGGAATATTTTCAATTATACATTATTCAGTCAGTGAATATTTTTGGTCATAAGTAAAGTTCATTCTTCATTGAAAGCAATGCTAAAATGAAAGCAAAAGTAGATGAGTGAAATCTATACAAGAATGATAATTACTTCTAAATTTAAGTTCTTGAATAAATTTTAAAAAATTAATCATCAAATGAAAAACATAGGTTATATCTCATACTTTTCGCACATGAATACTTATTGACTCTCTTTGAACTACATAGTAACGTGATTACAGAAAGAAGAAAAAAACAACATTTTTTTTTGCCATATTTCCCTATCATTTACCTCAATTTTCATTGATACCCTTGTATTCAGTTTCAGCAGGTATTAAGGTCAGCACTCCTATACAATAAATCATTATTTTCGCATTAGTTTCGGCTAAAGCAATTTCTGTTTTAGATGTAATTTAAAGGCAAGAAAGTTTTGAACTCACCGATAAAAATAATTTAAAAATTTAGTGTGAATTTTATACATAAAAATTTACAGCAAAACTTTATAGTGATGTGTAAAATAACCTCCTATAACTTCGCAATACATGTGTTCGCCCTTTACTTGAGAGATACGAAACGTCATCGGTGTGGAGGTAACTCAGCCCAACACTTTTTTTGCACTGACAGTTAACTGATAACCTGCTCATTTATACCGCAAGTTGTTATCCCCATATCTGATATACCCTCCTGTGAGGTAGAAAAACACAAAGGAAACCCCGTCCTTTCATAATGACGTTTACAAAATAGACCTCTACAGCGTCTCATTCATGAAATCTTTGTCAGGTACATTTCATCCAAGACGAGGGGGCCATTAAACACAGCAACACTATTATTGTATAGCCAGGAGAACTTTTTACTCTTTCGACATTTTCTCGTCTTCGGTTATCGAAGTAGTCCTCCGGTTGGCGTTATCTCAGAAAAAATAAAAAATAAACCTGGTACCTATGTTAGATATCGTATATGGCAGTAAAAATATTTAACAATGATTTTTTAATTATCATTTACATTTTTTTATTAATGTTAAGGTTTAATTTCATTCAATTTTCATTAAAATATCTAAAAACAACATCAGTGATGCTACAATAATCTAAAAAATAAATAAACCGAAAATTTAACAAGAAATAAAACAATTTAAAAAAATCAAAATTTTTAGAAAAATTTCCTTAGGTAAGCCTCTTTCTCAATTAGAAATTTCTCTTTCCCTCAATAAGAACTCTAAAATATTCCCCGCGTGCTTAGTGGCTGACGCGCGTATAAATCTGTCGTGGTCACAAAGTCCTCCATGTCGAGAGAAATACCATCGGGGGTACTATATCAGGGGTGATCGTTCTCTGATTCAGGTCTAAATTACGATCTGTGGATGAGTGAATGAAGTGCGAGAATGAATTCCGCCCCGTAAAAAGGGTAGTGACGTGTGTGTAATTAAGTCGTACTCTAGGCCCTAGTTGGCTCTACGATAAAAACAAGAGGCGCTCCCCCTTAGGCGTAAATCGGCTGTCTTCGAAAAGCGGGCTTGTCCATGGCAAGTGCCATGAGTAACAACAACAACAGAACTCTCAAATGCTGCAACATCTAAAAACAAAAGACCACCTACAACTTATTCGAAGAAGAAAATGCCTGAAGATTATACTGTAAAATCAAGAATAAAAATTTACCAATGATGCTAGATATTTTCAAGAGATTCCACAATTATTTATTTATTAATAATTATTTATAGGTAGATAATGAAAAAAAATCTCCTCTTGAATTTTTTTACTCTCCAATAAAACTGTTTCTCTTTTCTATCTCTAAATGAGCCAAAAATTAATTAGCTATTAAATATTTTAAGATTTTTGTTAAGTTTGTTTTACGTTATAAAATAATCCTTATAATGATATGTAAATAAAATTATAGAAGTTAGATAAAACTGCTTAAACTCAAATGTGTTTGTTTAAACTTTGGTTCGTTTCATACTAGAGTTATTTACTGTGTATTTAGAATAAACCTATATTTACTAGAGAACATATGTAGAGACCGATGATAGCTTTTAACATGCTGATAGAGAACTATAGCGGTGACTTAAAATTGATGGATATGATGTTAACTATATAAAACAGCTTATTAAACTAAGAGAAGGAGTATTAAGTAACCACACTGCCAACGATATAGCTTCGCGTTCGTTTGGCAATACCATTTCAGGCGGGTCAAGGCCCACTTAGCTACGAAAAGTGCAACCTTGGAACTAGAGCTCGTATTAATAGCAGAGTGCTTAACATCATATAAAATTTTAATTTAAAAAACCCAGTACGTTTGAGATAGTATATGTCATGAATTTCTTGATATCTGAATGACATAACGTAAAATCAAAATGTAACTGAAATTTGTTATTAAAACTTCTATATTTATCAATTAACATTTAACCCTTTAGCATACGCACGGTTTCATGTTGATCCCAAATTGTCAGGTACTTACTCATCATATTATTGAAAATTTGTATAAAAATAAAATAGGGTCAGAATATAAGAATATTTCTTACATGCAAATATGTTAACACAAATGCAAATTTTAATAAGATTCAAAATAGAACTTAGCCCTTTTTTCCTTGTCTTTCTACATGCATTTCCTTTCTCTCCATTCCATTCATATAAAACATATTGTTTTAAAAGTAAGTTCTTTATTCCTGTATAAAAATATTTAAAGAATAAGATAATCTATATATTACATATAGTTTACTTTTTTTTTTGAATTTTTGGAAACGAAGCTTAAACATACAGCTTTGAAAATTCATAACTTTTATCTTTCATTTTTATATACGCACTCAAAAAACATTTTAATCATTCCTTATTCAGAATAAATAAATTTTCAAAATAATTTCACGACAGTTTATTTATATCATAAGAGAATGCATTTTATATAAGGATTTGCTACTTCTTTCAATAAGATTTTCTATAGTACTCAAAATCTGCGTTATGATCCCGATGCACTCAAATTTTCATCAATATTGGCCGAATCTTAACTATTCTCATTTTCGCTATCAGTAGGAACACTTTAAAAAAGATCTCTGATTCTATGCTGATCACGTTCGCACACTGTCACAGCCATAACGTTAAGTGAATCTGTAGCGCCAGCTCAGAACACTCAGGGGTCAATTCGACCCCAACCCTCCAGTGAAAAATAAGATGAATTTATTTCAATAATTTTAGATGTTCTAATCTTCTTCTAGCTCTTCCATGAAGGTATACAAAGCAACAAGTGTAAACTTTTAGTAATTCGTAGAATTTCTAAACAAAGAGAGAAAAGATGGGTTCAAAAAGACTCCTTGAGTGTGCTAACGCTTGGGATTTAAAATCTTTTTGAATTTTTAGAGCTTATTTTGGAATAGTATTATTAACTGCATATTTTTTTTCTTTGAAGGAGTAATGCTATATCTCTAATTATTTAGACATCTGTTTCAAAAATTTATTTTTATTCTTCTAAGTTGTTAGTAATTTACGTTTGCTACACGAAAAAATATCTTGAGTGTTAATCCAAGATAGGAGCCTCTTAATTATCATAAAAGAATAATTTCATATTTTGAGAAAGGAAATAATTAATAATATTTTCAAAGCTTTACCAAAGGATTATAATGCATAAAGTGAATGACATATAAAATTTAGAAGTTGGAAAGAAAGAACGATGGACCATGAATGCATAATGAAAATTTTACTACGCAAGTACAAATAAAATTTACTATTTAGAAATTCACGAAATTTCTTAATACTAAACTTATTCTACTAATGGATGGAAAATATTTTAAAAAATAATAATTTTTTTTTTTTTATTTCCTTGTTTTACATATCAAATTAATAATCGGAAACTCAAGAACACAGTTTCTCAATAAATAGACATATGTGTATATTTATTTCGAAATATATATATATATATATATATATATATATATATATATATATATATATATATATATATATATATATATATATATATATATATATATATATATATATATATATATATATATATATATATATATATATATATATATATATATATATAAGCATAATTTTTGAAGCAGTGAAAGAAAGAAAGAAAGTGAAGAACAGTGAAAAGACTTTCGATTTGTTTATTTCCGTCTTTGTTAAAAGACTTTGTTTTATTTCCGTCCCGGGAGACATGATTTTTTGCACAAGCAGAAGCGACGAGCATAACACAGAACGACACAACACGAAATGAAGGAAAGCTCATGAAAATTTTATCCCCGTGCATATATACTACGAGATTTTAATAGGGATTTCTAACACGTGTCAATCACAGATAAGAGAAACACTGGGATAGTTTCGTTTAATTTGTTTGTATCAGCAATATTTTATCCCTTCACTCGGAGTGTGGGAACGTTTTGGCTTTTAGCCGATTCAGCAATTTTAGAACTCGTGTTGAATTAATTAAATAGAAAAAGTGGAATGGGATCAGGAAATAGAATATTTTAGAATGAAATTAATATGGGATAATTTAAGACAAAACTTTGGAAATTAATTAAGTTTAAATTAGATTTTAAAATATCATTATATATATATATATATATATATATATATATATATATAATATCCCGTTTGCTAATTTGATTAAATATTAAAATGCTTGTCATTCATTTGGAGCGTTTCTAAATTCAAAAAACATATCTCATTGGTCACTTTGAATTTTTGATTTTTATTTTTTTTAAATTTGGTTTTCCATTTTTACGAAATTTTTAAAAAATACCTAAAGAATTATAAGATGATTAATTTTAAATTAGATTAATTTTTCGATTTTTTTTATTAATTATATATTTTGTAATAGTTAGATTAATAATTATTAATTATTAATAATTATTAATTATTAATCTAATTACATTAATTTTTCGATAAAATTCAACTTAAAACAGTAATAAATAATTTTTTAATAGCAATAAGCAAATACTTGTGCTCGCTGAATAATTTTGAATCGAATTACTTTTCCGAGTGAAAAGGGTTAAATATTAAAAATACTTATAATTAAAAAAAATTCATGCAAACTTATTCAAGTTAATATGTTTCATTTATTACGTTTGCTTGCATCAAATAAAAAAAAAAAATCACATGTTTAGCGAGTGCAATTATTTTTAACAAATGGTTCATTACGAATATATGCATTATAAGGCGTAAAAAAATTAACTTTCTCCTTTTTATATTTCATTTACAGTCACAAATAATAATAGACATTTCTGTAAACAAAATAATTTCGAAATTGAATGAGACAAATTGTATAATTGGTCAAGCAAATCCAAAAGGAAAATTTTGTTTTTCTATTTATACTGGAGTGGTTTTTATACGTTCCACGAAATTGATCATTTTATGTTTGCTTATGAACTGGAATGATTATTTTCTCTCCGATGCATTTAATATTTTATGTGTTCTTTTATGAAGTGGAATGATTATTTTTGCTCCGTGGAGCTAAACATTCATCTGAATATTTAACAGAAGACTGCATTTCTTATCTTACTGTTTATGATAAATAAAGAGGTGTTTTTCTCTGATATTTCAACTTTTGAGTACCACTCAGTCCTTTATTTTATTTTATTTTAATTCAAAGAATAAGCAAAATATATTTTACCATAAATGCAAAGGAGCAATTCGTATTTACCAAATGGGTATTTAGCAAAATGCATAAATTTCCATTAACTAGAACAGACACTGAAAACAAATTTTAGATCAAGCAATCTTAATTTATGTATTTGTCGCAGAAAATTTGAATTTTTTTTTCTAGCACAGATACAATAATTAATCTATATGAAAATATTTTGAAAACTTTGTGTTTACAAATAAAAAAATAAATTATTCTATGAATAGTAAAACTAGCAATCTATACTTTCGTTTTATCAATTGTAGATTTTTAATCCATTTCTTCCTGCAATCCTTTTTTTTAAATATCTTTTAATTCAAATGTTGAAAATTTAAATTTTTTAAGAAGCAATTTGTCATTTTTTTTATTTCTTTTTAATTCAAAGGAAGCAATCCGAATTTGGAGTAGCGTAAATTTCCGTTAATACTTGAACTATATATATACATATAATTTGCAATTTGTATTTATTCATTCTTCTCGAAAAAAAACAACTTGATAATTTCTCTCTAACATTAACTTTCATTAAACAGTAAGCAAATATATTTTAGAAAGAACGCATGAAACTATGCTTTTAACAATAAGAGCAGTGATTCATATTTCCCCTTTATCGAATATAAATTTTTAATCCCTTTTTTACAAGCCTTGTAAACATGTTTTGAAAAGGGGCAGAAACTTTTAAAAATAAGTATGCCCATTTCTTTTTATAACAGAATATGGCAGTGCTTTGATGTTGAAGAGATGCGATACTTTTAGGTCCTAATCCCTTCCATCTTCGCTTGGCAGAGGAGAGCAGCTCCTTTTGCAAGAATTTGTTCCAAATAGGAAGTCGATCATAAATTACCCGACCGAAGCAAGTCTTCCGTGTTTTCTTTCAACCAATAAAATCTATTTTTAGGAACTCTTAACTAGGAGGAGCCGTATTATATCAGCGAAGCAGTAAAAATTGCGTGCTGCTACTTTCAAAATTGTTATTCTGCATAAAATTATCACGAACTTCATTATCCTACTGGTTTTCGGAGAAACCGATCTTTTGTTTCTCTGACGTAATCAAATATTTATATAGTCAAGAGGCTTATGGCCGTGCATCTGAAATTCGGTTGTTTCTACTGAAAGAAATAAGCAGAAATCACATCAGACTGGAGAGATAAAGTTAATCTAGTTTGAAAATGTAGCTTTTAGTAGTAGCTTTAGTACATAAATAAAAGAATGAAATCTTTGCTTTTGTGGAAAATGTTGGGAAATTTTTATTTAGAATTATCGTAATTTAATTAGATTTATATTATTACTCACATAATCAGATGAATAAAAAAAGATTGGAATAAAATTTTAAATAAGCAGAAGATTTATAGAAATGCTATTTTATTGGAGAATACAATTAAGGAAGTACGATCCTTTTAAATATTTTTAATTCATTTTTTAGAGATTATTTTTATATTATTTGATTTTAACTTTATAGCAACCATATAAGATGAAAAATGGATTTTAAGGTGTCTCTTTAGTTTATGTTAAGATTTAAAGCAAAAAAGAATTTATTTTCTAAAATCTCTACTGCATTTTTCAGATATTAATTTCTTTAAGGATACATGCAAGAGTGTGCGTAGATTTCAAGATAAGTCTAATTTTTTTTAATACTGTAATCTATTGCAAAAAAAGAGATAATATAAAAATATAAATTTTACTTTTTGAATATAAAAATAATAATTAACTGAATGATATAATATGAATACTTATAACATATATAGTAATGAAATTATGTAAAAAGTTAAAACATGTATATAATTTTAGATTTATATATAAATTATATTAAATAAAAAAAATTAATGTGGGGAAAATAATTTAAAGTTTTCATTTATAACTCATAATGAATAAACTCATTTATGAATAAATTTTATTTTAATATAATATAGAAACTTGAATAGTTTTCAAAATATATAAGTTTAGAACTTTACAAAATTTGTATAGTAAAACGAAGAATAAAATCAACGAACAAGACAGTAACTGTATATTTTCCTAATTTTCGGAACATTGTGCCCTGTTTTGTCAAAAATATTTATTTTATTAACAAGAACCAAAGTTTTAATTTTTTATATGATTTGGTTATCTAATTATTTTTATTAAATTTATTAAACCCTAAAAACAATGAATTGTGATTCCTAATTTATTACATTTTTAAACTACAAAACATTTTTAACCCTCTGACTGCGTAATTCCTTAAAATCACTATTTAGATGCAATGTTTGCAAATAAGTTCAAATATTTTTCAAAGAAAGTGAACTGATACTATATGTTACAAGATAATAATTTAATATAATAAAAATCTGTAATCGCAAAATTAAAACTCTAAACTGTGAAAAACGCGGGATGCATCAGAAAAAGGACTGATTGCACATCCGCGGAAATTGGGCATATGCAGCTGGAGAGTTAATGCTTACGCTATAGTTTAGTGAATGATTTCACAGTAATTGAATTAATTTAATGATATTTTCAAATACCTGATAACATAAAATTATTTATGTGAATACAATAAATTGTCTCTGAACATCTGCATGATTTGATGCTAGGGGAAGCTTTATAATGCCCTAATCTCCTTCATCATGAAACCAATCATTTGAAATCATATACCGAATGAAGTGTTAGTTAAAACAACAGATCAATGGGATTTGTTTTACTATAAAGTCCCCGACTCTCTATACCTATTCTGGATCTCATATCTATTGGGATAAATTCTATTGATGTCAGGCACGTGACAAACATAACAGCACTTATCTTATGCTACCAGTGATGTCACTCTCCCCCCCCCTCCATAACGGTTCGAAAATCTTAATTATCCCAGTATGTTTGACATGTGCATATGAGTGCGAAGTGAGTTCATATCAATTTGATAATTTAAATTTGTCATCTTGAGCAAAATTTACTTTAAATAATTATTAATTTATTCACTTTTCTTAGACATTTGATGCATCGAATAATTTAAATATTCATTTAAAAGTTTATGTAATTTCAGAGTTTGTTTATGTGAAACTTTCAAGTTTAGACAAATATATAGAACTATTAACTGAGGAATTTCCTTTATTTTATCCAATTAATCAGAATTCGCATGAATGATTTTCCGTATATGCGGATTTCAAATTAATAATAGTAGATTTGTTACGTCACAGAATATACAAATTATTTGAAACAATGGAAATAAAAGCGATTCTTTTCCTTGTCCATATATTTTTGGAACAGCTTAATTTGAATTTATTTTTACAGTCTGTGATATAAGCATAGTATGTATAGAAACAAACTTACGTTATGATTCCATATGCTAATTATATTTTTCGTGATTGCTTTGTTTTTTTTATTTACTATTTCAAAAAATCGCCTGTCCATATACTTTTGAGGCACACTGTGTGCGTGTCAAATCCACGCTTCAATGAATAATCCTAAAGAGCTATCGAGAGAAAAACTTTTACTTGGAAATGCGCAATTTCTATAGAATAAGAAATATTGGTAGAGAATTTAATATCATCGCCATATTATCTGGATAATAATGAATAAAATTAATTTTGCCATTTTTACAAAAATATATACATTATCAAATTCAGAGTTACACAAATAAATTTCATAGTCAATTGAAAAGTTATATTTTTCAAAGAGAAATTTAAACCTTTAGATTATAGCAAGTATTTATAATTGATAAATGTTATGCGATTTTAATATTTCCTTTATTGATGAATTCATCTATTTTAATTTCATCTATTCAAAAGTCTTTCCATCAGTGATTTTTGCCACCAATGCAATGTTAGAACATTGATAAATTTTCTAAAACCATATTTTAAGTCAGAAAAAATTTTAAATAGTGTTATTGAATTCTGAGATTTTGGAATAAGATATCCAAGAATAAATAATGGTCTCCAAAGCTCCACAGGTGATACATTATAAAAGGGTTACGCCAACGATAGGGAAATAGTCTATCATATCGTAGGGAAGTATAGGGATTTATGTACCAAGATTTAGTATGGACTTTGTTTACAGTTATTCGAACCATTTTTCACTGCATTCACAATAGGAATACCAGGCCTCTCCAAGTCATCAGCCTTCACTGGACATCTCAGATTTTTAGATATGTCGCTGTTTAAATTTTTTGCTTAGAACTTCATTGATATGACTCTGCATCAAGAGAGCAGTTTGTAGTTTGAATATTTTTTTATCTGGAGCAGTTTGTAGTTAGAATATTTTTTTTTATCTGGAGCAGTTTGTAGTTTGAATATTTTTTTATCTGGAGCAGTTTTAATAACATCATGCATATTATTTAACATATGACAAAAGGTCAATC